>NW_013666707.1:274760-297174 GCF_000517525.1 Limulus polyphemus | reverse complement strand
AGATGAATAACATTAAAACCACACTTGGATTTATCATAATTATTCCACTGTGGATTTTGAATTGCAGATTTAGAAAATAGCATTTTTAGATCTATATTTTGTCTCCCACACTGCTCCATTCTCTCACCTTCCACTTATAGCATCTGCTTTCCTGCTGTAATCTAGATTTTATTCTTGACAGTCATGCTGCTAACGTAACTCTCTATGAATTCTGAAATCAATGTTAACACTTATAGAAATTATTGTATAAATAGCAGTAATCCTACAACTTCGGAGGCCTTACTTTCGCAGTCTGCCTCTAGCATGTAGGGAGATCTCATGGTTGCAGTGTCAGCCCTAGTTTGTTAATGCATTCAGGCTGTTAATGCATGTTTTTTATTATTAAGAAAGGAACAGTGTTGCAATAATTGTTGCAGAAAATTTTAATTTACAGTATGTTCTTTATGTGAGGTGTTGAAGATTGTTAAGGGAATTGATAGTGCTAATGCGTCTTGTTTCATATTTAATGATGAGAATGGTAAGACTAAGGGACACTAAGATATATTTTAGCAGGGAAGAAGTCATCTTCAGCTAAGGCAGCTTTATTTTTTTAACCAAATGAGTAGCCTTTGGAATAGGTTGCCTTCAGATGTGATGGATGCAGTTAACTTAGTTGAACGTAAGGGAAAGCTTGATAAATATTTGAAAGATAAGAGCTGCCTTTGAGATTTTATCTTGTTTGTTTAATGTGGTGAAAATGACAATTTATGGACCAAAATATCCCTTGCTGTCCTGGAATGTTATGCTGTTGTTAAAAATTTAATGTGACTTGAATGTTAGTAACACTTTATGTTCTTCTTTTAGGTAATCACAAGAAGAATAAGTAAATTAAAATAATAGTAGTTCTAATGTATTAAGCATTTTATCTGGCCTGTAAATTAACAGAACTCTTGTAGTGAAAAATTCAATATTTTTCTTGTATATATTTCTCTTTTGCTAACTGTTTATATCCCAGAACATTGCCATAACAATGTGTATTTTAATTCACTTGTATGAACACATAGTTTATGAGGTAATTGTTATAGGTAGTTTTTGAGTAATGTTTATTACATTTAACTCTCTGGGTTTTAATGTAACAAAATGATAGATTAAAATTGTTATTAGAAGTTGGATCCTCTTAATGTTTTTATTATGATTTAAAGGAAAGAATGAACAATATAAAAAAATGAAAAAGTGCAACATGATAGCTAACAAATTGCAAAAGTTAGTGAAGAATTCAAAGTCAGCTGGCAACTCTATTTCTGAAGTTTCAAGCTTGGAACCAAGCTTTGCTGTGACACAAGACCTTAATAGGCTTCAGGACAAGCAGAGATGTAGCACAACTTTTAGCAGGGTATCTGATGCTGGAAAGATGGTTTCTAATCAAGGGGAGAGAATTTTGCAACAATTAACATTTCAGAGGGTTCCTGCTCAAGCTTCTATGGATCAGTCAGTCGTTTCCTGTCTGGATTCTTCCATCAATCAGCTTCCTGATGACTGGGTGTCCAATAATCACCAATCTCTGAATGAAACTTCTGGACAGTTAACTGAGAGAGGAATAACCAGTAATGTGGAGGATGTCAGTATAAAAGTTGAAGTTGATTCAGTTTCCATGTTTGAAGAAGCCCCAGGAGGAGAGGAAGGCTTAAGTGAGTGGCAGAAGGATTCAGATAAAAGGATAATGGATGAAGCAGGTAGGATATTTTGTATATTATTTCATATACAGTACTTTCCTCCACTTTTCCTGTTTTATGCTGCCCTCTATATGCAAACTTTTTTATAACGCATTCTACAAGCCTTCTACACACCCCTATTGGAATCAGAGATTCAAATGTGTCTCTCATGCAACTAATTGTGCATCGCCTCTCCACCAATAGGAGAGCAGTACAATCACGTGATGCATGTGACTCCCTCTGTGCACCTCTACCGAACTATCACTTCTTGTTTGGCAGTACTCGTGTTCAGACATTTTGAATTTTGCTCTTGTGTTCTTTGTCGTTGAAATTTAACAGTTTATTGCCACAGTGGCTTAACTTTAACAGTTTTACAGCCACAGTGATTTTCTATTCTTTTTTCTTATACAGCTGACAAATTTGTTTTCAATTAATTTCCAATCTTTAGTTTTTTGCACGATGTATTTATCTCACCACCAATTACGACAAATTCCATGGTTTCCTTATGACCATAAGCACTTTTTGCCATTGGGTGGGGTGGGGGCATCGATGGATTTGCCTGCAATCGTTCGCTGGGTGATCAGTTGTTATATGGGTGAAACACCTTCTTCTACTGTTGCCCCACATTTGGCCTTTGTCTCGATTGGCTTATTCTCCACTTATGTGTCCTCTCAGACCTTGTTCCAAGTGTCTTCTACCCACATTTGACACCTTTCTCTGGCTTCTCATCTTCATCGTTCCTTTGAGGACATTCTTCAGTGGGTCAAGTGGACTACACCTCAGATCTTCTTCTATCATGGTTTCTTCGTTGTCGGGTTTTCATCCCCCACCTGCAGTCGTTTTTCACACTTTTGTGTGACTTTGACTGGATAAGTATATTAAAAGTTTTCTTTCCTTTCAGGGGCCCTTGCTCTGTTTCTCTTCTTATGGATCCCACTCTATGGCGAGTGGTGCCTGACCAGATATTATTTAACTCTAAATCCACACTGTATGCCTTGTAGAATTATGCACTCTTTCCATGGCTCAGCATGCTCACCTTCGAGATGGGTGTTTCACAAGATCGCTTGTAGGTGAATAATCTCGCAATATTTGCTTCATAAATATGCCTGTCCTGGACCGTACCACCCATGGACAGCATGGGTAAAGCAGAAGGGGATAGCTGCCCATCCCTGCCATGTCTCAATTGAATAATTCGGGATGGTCTGCTTTTCTAAATAGGGTTTTGTGATCACCCATTGCACTGTCTCAGGTGTCAATGTTCCAGTGAGCTCTCCATCACACTATCTGCCCCCATTGTCTTCAACTGGAGTATGAGTCCTTACCACATACCAGTTCCAAGTCACTGGGGTGGTTGACCATGGAGGCATCCTGCTGAATGTGTTCCACAAAGATGACTATAACCATTTAGTTCAGAGTAGGGTGGTGTTCTGCTGGTGTAGATAGCATATAATCCTCCGGATTGAGTTTAATATACCATGGAGTGAGACGTAAAATGTAGTTCACCCCTTCAATTGGGAGCCCTTATTCTACCATTGCATGGATGTCAATACCTCACAGGCTGGTTTTGGATTTTGGAGTGAACCAATCAACATAAGTCCTCACACAGGTTTTGGGTTGTTTATCTTTCTCCCTCAATTATCCCTTCTGTGTTTTAGGTCACAGTAAGGATATGTGGGATGTCTCCGTTGATGTCCTGGGCTCTCCCTTGTTCTCTCATGTGAGATGGATGTTATTGCCCTTTGGATGTTCCAGACTAGTTTCATGCTCACGGGAGTTGTTTGCATGTGATGGACTTCCCTAGGATGCTGGATGTCCTATTTCCAGCTTCCTAGCTCAGTGCTAATCCTGTGTCATGCCCTGGATTCGATGTGTTATTATCATCCATGATTCTGGGGTTTGAGGTGAAGATGGTATGATCCTTATCCTACTGTCACGTGGATGTTGGTACCCAGTGAGGAGGTTTTTGATGTAGTTGACTTACTGAGTATGGTCTGCCATGCCATAGCCACTCTACACCATGGGACTCATCCTCGTTTACCCACCTTCTTCCTGTGGGATGGAGATCATTTCTCTTCCTGGTAGGATCACTCCCTGCCATATTTTCTCACACTCAGATGCACTCCCTTCTTTTTCTGCCATGTTCTTCCAATTTCATACTTAGTGACAAGTATACCTGGATCAGAAGTGCTGCAGTTCCCCTCTTCAATTCTCCAAATCTAACACACTCATCTACAGAAGTATCCTTCGAACTCTTTTGGGGGGTATGTCTGTTCTTCCCTCGCACCACTCCCTCCTCCTTATCAGTGTGGGATTCCAGATAATCTTGTGAGCAGAGGGAAGTACCATATCAGAAGTTATAATTTTCCTATACTGAAATTGTATTTCTTATAGGTACTTCCCTCTGCTCACACTCCCACCCTTCCTCCCCACAATCTTCTGGTGCTTCCATTGTCTGCCAAACTTTGAAGTGATAGTTTGGTAGAGGTGTATAGAAGAAGTCACATGCGTCACATGATTGTACTGCTCTTCTATTGGTGGAGAGGTGACGTATGATCATTTGCATGAGAAATACATTGAAATCTTTGATTCCAGTTGGGGAGGTGCAGAAGGTTTGTGGCATGCATTATAAAAAAGATCACATATAGAGGGCAGCACAAAACATGAAAAGCTAATCTTGTGAGAAGAAAGAAGTACCTATCAGAAACACATTTTAAGTATAGGAAAATTATAACTTCAGACATGATGGTTTGATTTGTTTTCTCTTTTATGAAAGTTTATAAAGTTTTCCTGTGTTATATTTGAATTTGTGTGGCATAAAAAGAGTTTGGGATGCTTGTACTCAGAGGCATTGCTAGATACTTAAAAGATTTGGGGCTCAGACCCATAGGCGTGGGGATTTTCAGTGTTTCAGTATGATATTTTGATTTTTCAAGACACCAACTGCGGATTTGGGGCACTGTCAAATAGAATTGGGCTGTTGGTCGTGTGTGCCAGCGCCTAGCAACACCTCTGCTTGTACTTGTTTATTTAAGTGGTGTGAACTAAGGAATAATTGAAAGAATTTTTAGAATGTAACATTAAGATACTGAATAATTAAAAATAATCTAAAAAGATTTATTTATCACAGAAATTAATTTTTACAGTGAGTCACAGATTATCGTGATACACAATAGATGTATTTCTATCTCTTTTTTTTTCTCCCTGACTTTAGGTGAAATCTTAATAGTAAATGGAAATGAGACTGGTACAAATTAAAAATGCAATGTAACACTAAAAGCTGAAAGTAATAAGTAAAAACAAGTTTATTTGTAAGTCTTTGTTTTGTGAATGTTTGTTCTTATCCTTATTGTCATAAAGCAAAAACTCTGTAAGTAGCCAAATGAACATATGGTGTGATCAGCTTAGTTTTATTATTTTTTTTGAAATTGTATCACTTTTTAATCTTCTTTGAAATAGCTAGAAGTGCAGAAACTGAACAAAACAGTCCATTCAAAACCTGTGACATCTGTTCTAAGAGCTTCCAGAACTTTAGAGGCGTTCTCACACACAAGTTAAGAGTACATCGGACCATAAGCCTATCTCAGCATTTGCTAGGTAGTTTTCCAGTATATGTGTCCTTCTTCTTTAAATCACTTTGTGATTGTGATATTATCTTTTCAGAAAACTTATAAGCAGAAGTTCTTTTTCCCCCTTTTTTTTAGGTAACACAGCTGTTTAAATAGTTTATTGTTTATTGGATATAACTTATCACTAATCATATTTTAAATGCCTTGAAATTTCTTACTGTATTATTTCTAACTTGTTGGAAAACATTGGAGCTTTTTATTGTTGCTTGAACAGAGGTTTATCTAGTTTTACCAAAGTTTGAATTTCCATTTTTTTTTGTCTTCACCATGTGATGTTCATTTTGTCTTAAGTGATTAATGTAGGAGCCTGCAGAAAATTAAAGAGAAGTGCATTTGAAAAGGAAATGAAATAGTTACTAGCATGATTTATATCAAGTTTTAGCCAATCAGAAAAATTCATAAAAGTTTGAAAAAATAAACATCATTACAGTGAATATAACTGTCCAAACTGTGATTGTTTTATTGTGAACATGTTTCAGAAGATTAAATCGAAAGAAGAAAGTAATAATTTATTCATAGTAGATTACGATATGAATGAGAGTTAAATATCATTAAATGTGTGTTTATAATACAGACTTGTGAGATCCAGTCTATTCTTGAATTTGGCACATATAACTGAGGTAATGGTTTATAACTAACAATATAATGACCTATTCTTCATGTACTTATATTAAAACAGGTTACTTGTGGTTAATAAAAAAAACATTATTCACATTTTACAATCAGAGTTTCCTTTCAACATGTGTATTTTTAAACTAGTGTAAGTTCTCACGACACTAAACTAAGGAAAATCAAGCTTTGGTCAAGAGGTTGTGTTTATATTCAAGTGTCCAGTTTTTTTAGAATACACTTGAGTGTTCAGAGTATTCTAAATGTAACTTTTTAATTGTAGGACTAATAATAATTTTTTTTCAGGTCAGAATTCAAAAATATCTAAAACAAAGAAAGTGAGACGCTGTATTTTTTGTGGAAAGGGAGGTTTTAGTTCAGGACGTACTGCAAAAATGCACATGTTATTTTGTAAAAAGAAAAACTTTCCTGAAACCAACAATAGAAGTATCATGCAAGAGTCTGTGATTAATGAACCTAGTGAATTACACAGGGATGGTAGCAAAGGTACAGGAGTTACTAGTTTCTTTGATTTTGATTGAATCTCTAAAGTTCCGATGTTCCGTAGATTTTTAATGTTGACGTTTTAACTAGATTATTTCATAAGTAACTTGATTACTACCAGAACTTATTCTCCATGTGTCATGTTAACAGTAGGTAATTGTTATTCTCATTTAGCACAAAGCTGTCAAAGCACTACATAACTTCAAACTGAATGTTGCTCTAAACATTTCAAAAACAGTTTCTTGTAAAATTTTATGTTAAGTATTTATTCATTTTAATTAAGAATGCTTAAAATTTTTATCCAGATTTTCTTCTATCTCATTTTTAGTTTATTTAAATTCTTATATTTTTGTTAAAATAACTTTGCCAATGTTTTAAAAAAGAGGGATCATTTTGTAAAACAAATCTCAACTTTTGTTATTGATGTTTATGAACAGAGAACACTTGTAGAGTATTCTGGGTTTTTTCAGAGTTCTAGATGCTTCTGTCCAAACTAGCTTTGATTTTTTTTTCTGCTTGAATTTGCAACAGTAGAATTAATTTAATAATTTATATGTACATATTTTTAATTCATCTGGTGTATTCTTCTTTTCTGACTTGTTTAAGATATCCAGTAAAGATCTTTTAATATTTTTGAAAACATTAGAACCAGTGATGGAGCAAACCAATAAAAGTAGGATGGACTGTGACATCTGTGCCAAACAGTTTAAGAATTTTAGAGGATTGCATATTCATCAGGCAAGATCTCATGGATCGTCTGTTTTAATACGGGCTGCTGGTAATTTATTTTCAGTTTTAGTACATATGAAGAAATCCTGGTTTTTATTATATTAATTCTATATGACAAAAGATTAACTCTCTCACTGTTGCCTACATCAATTCAGCCAAGTTCGTGACCCAAAATTGACCTTTAGAGTTTCCATACTATAATTTCTAATATATTTTGTGTATCTTCATGAAATTTTGCAAGCTTTTAGTCAACATTACAAGTCTTTTGTAGAAAAAAACCTAAATTTTTAATGAAATATTTTTGCTAAAAATTTTCCTGTGAATATATGGAGCCAAAGTGTTGACTACTCTGAGTGCAAAGCGATTTTTATGTTAAGATTAAAAATACTTTTCTTCATCTGAAAATTTTCAAATTTCACTTGCACAATCTCTATAATCTCCTAAATAAGTTTCCAACATGTTTTAAAGTAAACCTTTTTAAATTATCTGTTATTTTATTTACCCTAACTCTATACAGGATCGATCAATTTGATCAATCTCATAATGACCATAGAAAAATATGAAATAATTATAAGTTACTTTTTTTTTTCTAGAATTACTTCAAATTGTAACTGGAAACTACATTTGTATATCCTAAATTGCTTAACCCTATTAGACCTGGCTACAAATTTTACCCATATCTAATGTCACTCTTGTCATGTTTCATTCCAAAAATAAAATTAGTGACTGAAGTTGTTTAAAATTTGACAAGAACATTCCTAAATGTTTGTAGTTTCAGAAAAAATATTTAGATTTTATTTTTTCTACCATTTCTAATAGATAATTCGTAATTGAATGTAATTATTTGCACTCAGACTTTCAACAATATTTATTATTTTACAGTTTTCACATTTCATTTGCATAATCTCCTAAATGCATATCAAAGGTTTTTAAGGTAAATGTTTATATTTTATTTTCTCTACTATATCACGAACTCTACCTATTATTATCAATGTACACAACAGTGAAATGGAAATATTTACATACCTTTTAGTTCTTCTTGGAAGTGTTTCGAAACTCCTTTTTTTTTAATATGCATAATTTCATGCCTCTATCTTTTCACTTATAGTTTATTTTTAATTTTCCTTTCCAGTTCTTTGTCTTTTATTATTTATGCCAGTACATCAACTGGTGCCCATGGGGTTTTATTATTATTATACGATGACTCCCGCATAGAGACTTGTTTCACTAATGCTCTTTGCACACATGAATGATGCCATCTTGTTTATATACTTTTTCAATCCAGGCAACAATAAGTTAAACTTGTACTTTACATCTACATACTCATGTACATTGCAAGCTTATGAGGCTAAGAGTGAACCACTGCTAAAGTTGAGGTTTTTTCATAGTGTGCAGATCACGTGACACTAAAACTGCTGTTTAAGTATTTTTGAAAGGTTTCCTTTGAAACAAAGGAATTATAACTTAGATAACATAAAAATTCAAATTATGACATACATTATAATGTTAATTTCATTGACATATATTGATAGTAAAGTGGTTTAATTAAATTTTGAATGTAATAATACAAAGGAATTTTAAAATAGTTGCTGGTGGCCATAGGGTTAAAGCTCAAAACAACAGACATCTGTTTCTACATAACTTTTATTGTTTCATTGCCCTTTGAACCATGTCTGACTAATAATCCCAAGATACAAGTTGTAAATCACTTGGCAAACATGTAGCTCACATTACTATATTAAATTACATAACACACAAGCTATTTGCGAGCTGCTCGTGAGCATACCCAGTGAAAAATATTTATTTTATTTTTTCTTTATCTAACCTAGTAAGTTTTCAATTTTTACATTTTAGTTACTTTTATAATAATGAATACACATGAAAAACAAGAAATATAGCACTAACCTGGGTCTTTTTTTTGTTGTTGACTGTCAATGAAACTTAATCCCACTTTTTTATATTAATGGTATGACTACACTAAGTAGTTTTTTATTTAATTAAACAATGCATTTAAAAACACATAAAATAACATGTAAAAAGCAGACAATGTTCGATAGCTATCATAATTTTTCTGGCTTTCTTAGTATGATATAAGAGCTGGTAAAAATTCAGCTAAGCTCATCGATGTATTTACTGTGGAAATAAAGTTTGAACTGGAAGCAAAATAGACAATTCTCTATACAGAAAAATGTATAACATAATACATTATACAATAGATTAAACTTTTGCTTCCTATTGGATATAAATAATATAGTATTAAACATCAGATAGAACTATTGGTAGTTTGTGAAAAAGAATACGTGACAGATGGGTGTGGCAAGTGGGTTTGATTTGCTAGCTTATGGCTCCATACAAAAATAACATTAAAGGCTGTTTAAATTATGATTTGCCTGAGTAATAACTACATTATAATGAGTAAGTTATGTTAAATTCTGTACTTCTTGGAGAGGTGATAAATATTAGAGAGGAGAGGAGATCTAGAGAGCAAATGTCACAATTCTCATACTTGGGGAGGTTGAGGTTATTTTTTAAAATATTTCCTTTTAAAATTAAGAACTTAAAACTTATTTGGTATTAAAACTTGATTTGTTAACTATGTTTTTATGTTAAGTTTATTCGTATACCGTGATAATAGTGGTTTGGTTAAATTTTAAATGTAACTCTCTAAAAGTTTATAGCATGTTCACTTTGACCTGCCTGTGGCAAAAAGGTTAAAGAAGATCCAAAATAAGCCTCTTAATTGGCTAGACTTGCATCTAATCATAAAGTACTAAAATATGATAAAGTTCATATAAAAACACTGTTTGTAGGAAGTTAATTTTTTTTCTCATTTTATTAAAAACATTATTCTTTGTAAATTGAAAGAAATTTTACAAAACAATTACAGACTGTTTTCTCTAAATATCTTAGTTATTGCACAATCATAAGGATTCATTTTGGTTACTTATTTTACTAAAAGTGGTCGTATGGTGTAAGCAGCTAACTATATGTTTTTTATGGTTGAAAGGTATCATTTTTAAAAACTGTGGATATAAAATGGTTTTAAAGATTTCAATGACTTTATGTAATTCACCAAGACTTGGGACGTTGTTTTTAAAGACAATAAACTTTTTGATTAATGTGAAAAAAGTAATAAAAATGGATTTTAGAAAGCATTCATTAGAGAAGTAAATTCTGTTACAAGTAACGTGAGTTTTATAAGATGCTCATGATCACATTTCTGTATTATATTTGTATGCAAAGGTTTCTTTCTGATTGACATGAATATTTTTTACCACATGACTACTACTACAAAAGAGATAAAAGCACACATATGACTTCTCTTACTTTACCAGAGCTTGATTCCCAACAAAATTCTTATCAAGAAAAAACACCTCAAGGTTTGGATGGCCGGGTCGAACCTTCAGTGCAACAGTGCACAGTACCAACCACAAAATCTTCCACGAGCTGCTCTGAATATAATCTTTCATCATCAGAAGTGTCTGCCACACAGGCAGAGGCATTTGGTAATAATAATGAGTCTGTTGAGAATATTTCAGAAAGAGACTCAACCAATGATATGCTGGGAATTGTCATGGAAAATGAAGTTGATTCACTTCCAGCTTTTGACAGTGAACTAACACTGGTTGGCAAAACTCTTTGTTTATGGCAGAATGATTTAAATGAAGAGATCATTGGTGAAACAGGTGAGGTGCAATTTGAATGAAGAAATCATTAATGAAACAGGTGAGATGTGATTTGAATGAAGAAATCAGTAGTGAAACTGGTGAGATGTGATTTGGGTTCAGAGATCATCAGTGAAACAGGTGAAATGTGATTTAAATTAAGAAATCATTAGTGAAACAGGTGAAATGTGATTTCAATTGAGAAGTCATTAGTGAAACAGGTGAAATGTGATTTGAATGAAGAAATCATTAGTGAAACAGGTGAAATGTGATTTGAATGAAGAAATCATTAGTGAAACAGGTGAGATGTGATTTAAATGAAAAGATTGTTAGTGAAACAGGTAAGGTGTGTTTTGAATGAAGAAATCACTAGTTAAACAGGTGAGGTGTGATTTGAATAAAGAAATCATTAGTGAAACAGGTGATATGTGATCTGAATGAAGAAATCATTTCTGAAACAGGTGAGATGTGATTTAAATGAAGAAATTGTTAGTGAAACAGGTGATATGTGATTTGAATGAAGAAATCATTAGTGAGACAGTTGAGATATGATGTGAATGAGTAGATCATTTGTGAAATAGGCGAAATGTGATGTAAATGAAGTGGTCATTAGTAAGACAGATGAGATGTTCTTTGAATGAAGAAATTATTAGTGAGACAGGCGAGATGTGATTTGAATGAAGAGATCATTAGTGAAACAGGTGAGATGTGATTTGAATGAAGAAATCATTAGTGAAACAGTTGAGATGTGATTTGAATGAAGAAATCATTAGTGAAACAGTTGAGATGTGATTTGAATGAAGAAATCATTAGTGAAACAGGTGAGATGTGATTTGAATGAAGAAATCATTAGTGAAACAGGTGAGATGTGATTTGAATGAAGAAATCATTAGTTAAACAGTTGAGATGTAATTTGAATGAAGAAATCATTAGTGAGACAGATGAAGATGTGACTTGAATCAAGAAATCATTAGTGAGACAGGTGAGGTGTGATTTGAATAAACAGATCATTGGTGAAACAGGTGAGAGGTGATTTGAATGAAGAAATCATTAGTGAAACAGGTGAGATGTAATTTGAATGAAGAAATCATTAGTGAAACAGGTGAGATGTAATTTGAATGAAGAAATCATTAGTGAAACAGGTGAGATGTAATTTGAATGAAGAAATCATTAGTGAAACAGGTGAGATGTGATTTGAATGAAGAAATCATTAGTGAAACAGGTGAGATGTGATTTGAAAGAAGAGATCTTTAGTGAAACAGGAAAGGCTTGTATGTAGAGCTCAATAGTAAAAGAGGCAAAAAACATTTTTACTTGGATGTGTATTTAAATTAAGAAATATTTTTAACTCAGATTTGTGCAATTAAATCAGTGTAATCTCAAAGACTGAACTTAGATCCTTACACAATTAAAGCAATCCAAAACTTTAATTATAGCAGAAATGATCCACAGCTCAAATAGGAAATGTTAGTTCATGTTGATGAATCAATACAACTAGAACATGAATTGTTTGGAAGTCATTGTAATAACTTTAAAGTTTTGTGTATATTACAAGTGATAAACGTTCATAATTTAAAAAACACTGACTTTTTTTTTTAATAATCCACCAAAAACATTTTCACTGTTCATAAGACAAGTTTTTTTCTCCTCACAAAGTGATTATTGATTTTGAAATATTTTATATCTGTTTTGCACTTACGTATAATGTCATTTGTCAACTAAAATGCAACAGTGTGTAGGATTTGCAATGTATTGGATCTCCCATTCCTTATTACTAGGCAGTGGTATAACAGGTTTAACTTACAGTCAAAAATGGTACAAAATGTATTTATTGTTCTTTCAGTTGGTGAGGTGGAAGAAGTACCTCATTGTTCTAAAGATGATAATGAAGAATTCCAAAGATCCCTCAGCATCACATTCCCTGATGGTAATCTTATTGTCCAAAATGTGTACAGTGAGAGACAGCTTGATCCAGATTTGTCTGGTTACCTTACAAAACAAGTTGTAGAAGTGGCCAGTGAAACACAGTCTACTAGAACTGTCCGACCTTTGAACAATTTTACGGAACAGAATGTCGAGTTAAACAGTGATAGTCAACTTAATGGAACTACTATCTTCCAGCCCAACCTTAAGTTTGGAGTAGCCCACCCCTCTTACAGAACAGAGAGTTCAGTTGAGCAACAAGCAGCAGTTTAATCATGAATCTTTCTGCTGTAATCCTGTGACCAGTACTGGTCTGGCTGTAGTTGAGTCTCTCTAGTGTTCTAATGACTAAACACTAACTGCAGCGAAAAAACAGGATGTTTAAGTTATATAAAATATCAGTTTTTATTATATAATGTACATAAATATTGAAAACGGAGAGATTTCTTTATGTAATAATGTTTTATTAGGTATGCTTTTTGCATGCAACAGAGCAGTATCTTTACTTACAGTCAGTGGTTGGGTTGTATTTTTAAGCAAAATTACAAAGAATCTAGAATCTTTTAGTTCACTGTTAAATCCTAAACTAACTGCTGAATGAACCAGGTGCATTGCTATTTTTGCTGGTGCAAATATTTTCTTAAAATGCTTCAAAATAATGTAGCTGCAGTAGATAATGAAAAAAAAAGTTGACTCTTCATTTCCTCCACTGACTTCAGTGAAACACAACTCACACAATATACCGTGAAAATATAAACAGTTTAATGTTTACTGAATCGATTTTGTTTTGTTTCTTTTGGTGTTGTTTCTGTGGAACTTTAGATGTTTTTTTTTTTTTGTGCTTAAACTCTTAAAAGCATAATTTTATTACGTTTGTCTTTAAAGGACATTGCTAAAAATGGGAACAATACTTTTATCTCTTACAGCAACATTCTTCAGCTAAACAGGTGTTCTTTACTGTATTAGTTAAAGCAAGTGGAATCTTACATTTGTGTAATTTTCTTTTTTCTACATGCTTGACTACGATTGTTTTACAAATATTATAATTAATTTAAATTCAATACATGTGAGCCTAGCAGTACTATGTAATCATAAGTTTAATAGCTCAAAGAAATATACTTTTTAATTGTCCTGCATATAATACTCCACATAACATTATATTGTGATATTAATAGCAAGTTTTAGTTCATTCTTTGACTTCTCAAAACATTTGAAACCTCCTATTTCTGTTATGTAAATTGACAGAATCTTTCCAGGGTGTGTTTACAACATATCATAGTTCACCGATGCATCTCTTCCTAGTCTTGTTATATCTGTAAGTAGAGTGCCATCTGATGACCAAATTTATTATGAGATGTTCTTCTCAGTGTGTATTTAAATGTTTAATATCTAGATTGTGTTATTTTTATGAAAGTTTTGGGAGCCAAGGGTTATTTTTAAATGGATTTGTTTCCTCATATTGTTTCATAATTGTGTTGTTTGCATTTTTATTTCAGTGTTTTTTAGTCCTGCTGGTAGGATATTTATCCACTTGTTTAAAAGTTCTTGTAAAAATTCTGATTAATAAGACAATGCTTAATGACATGCCATTGTGCACACTGTGGGTGTTTTAACTGAGGACTTGTAATGTGCACTGCTTGTCCAAGAATTCATATGCACAACTTTGACACTTCCTAGTGTCATCAGTGTAGATTTAAACACTTCTTTCTTGTGTTGTTGTTTTATTCAGAGGCTGATATAAGCTGTTTTGAAATCAGTTTCTACTAGCAATGTTTTCAGTGTTTTGTTGTTATTACTGTGAAAAACAAGGACAAGTATAGAAATGCCAGTCTTTCTCAAATTAGTGGGCTGTCTTCTAACATAGTAATTTAAAATACAGCTCTCAAGTTTGAGGCATAATATACTAACTAGGGTTTTTGTTTTTTGTGTGAAGAGAAATGCGTGTACAGAAATCTTTTCTTAAGAATAACTTTAGGAGAGAAAACTCCCCAATAAGTAGTATGTTTGTGACTAAGATATAATGGAAAATTTATGGGGCTTATGTATGCCAGTAACCATTACAGATTCTCGAGTAAACCTGGTTATGTCTTCATCGTCATGTTGATATCTATCTGTGTGTGTATGTGAATGTATACTAACCACTTGGATATCTTACAAATGTTCAAAAACACTAGAAGCTTAAGTCTTGTCATTCTTTAATAATCTCTATCTTTAGAACTGTATATAATATTTTAAGTGTTAGAATTTTCACATTTTAATTGTTATACTGTGTTTTCTGAAAAAAATAATCTGTATGTAAGTTTTGAATTGAAATTCTCCCGAACCTGTGAATCTCATAACAGGAAAAGGATCCCTTTTAATTTAAAAATTTTTCTCGCACCCCAAACCTACTGATGTTTTTTGTTTTGAAAAAATGATTCTGTGTACCTGAAAAGCTTTATTCTAAAATTAAATTTTAAATTTAGGTAAATTTAATTTTATTAAAATGTTTTTTTTTTATTCTCTAAATCATATTTTTAAAATTATTTCTGTGGAATTTTGGACATGAGTTGCAGACTGTAGTTTGAGAAATGCTACTCTAGTATATTGATGTAGTGCTGCCTCAGGTGGCTAATCGGGAAAACCAGTTTGAGCATTGAAACATCAATTTTCGAGAAAAATACTGACAGGTAGTTTCAGCAAGATATGAACAATAATTTTCTGTCTCAAATGAAAATAATAATATAGCTTTTTCTTATAATAACAATGAAACCAAATTAACTAAGCTAAAGTCATACAATAATTTGTTCTGGATTGGATGAAGGAAATACCATCCATTCAGACTTGGAATATTCTAATCATGCTATTCCCTCTATTAGTTAAGAAATTCTGTCATTGAAGCACTACATCTGTAATATTTCTAATATTAACTCAAAAAATAGAAAACTATACATTTACATAAAAACTGATGTTTAATCAGATCAACCATCTTCTTTGTTGTTGTTTTTTAAACAGAAGTAGTTGTCGATTCCTCTCCTCTAGATCTCATTTAGTGAGCACAAGGCATTTTGTCCACATGGCTACACTCAAGCCATGATTTATGTGCTGCAAGTCTTCCCTGGAATAATTAGTGATGTTTGTTGTTTGCTCTTTCAATAATTTTTTTGTTAGTCAGTCAGTTTGATGATCTTTTCAGAATGTTAAATTTGATTTGCTATATTTTTTGTCCTTTTATCCATATTGCTAATGATCTTGAACTTTCACCATAATACGAGTCTGGACAGTTAATAAATGGAACTTTGTATATATATATATATGTAACATTGAGAGAACACAAATTTAAAATCTGTAAAATATAGGCTAGGCATCAGTGACTGGCTTATGGAATGACTTGTCATCAGCAGTAGTGGGGCTGGCAAAGATTAGGGGGGACTAGTGTATCTTTGTGGTCTTTATGTTATGTTTGGGCAGGTTTGGCACTTGGGGCATTGTTGGAACTGTATTATGTTCTAGAAGTCCTCAAAATGATCTGCACACGGTCTATAGTAATTGCAAAGTTCTTAAGATATTCTCCTTCTCCAAACTCTTACTTAACTGTTCTTTGCTCACTTTGGACACCTGGTAAACAGATTTTTTTTTATCACAACATAAATACATTCTCTATGATATTTAGTACACAATGTGTATATGCAACATTTAGATTTATGTTAATGTGGTATTCGGGTATAACAAGTACCCTAAGTTTTCTGCAAAAACATGGAATGTTGCATGAAGAATAAATTGAACACAGACAGCAAAGGAAAAACAAACACAGAAAATAAGTAAACCAGATCTTTATTCACAGTATTGTAAACGATCTTTCTATAAAAAAAAAAAAAAAAAAATTTGCTGCCTTTTTATTTTCTGTTAACTTCTCACTGGGGGTATGAGAAAAATAAGGTTATACTGCATTCTCAGTTCACATAGAGGTCCTAGTGCAGTATCCTATAATCAATAGACTACTTACCTCAACAAATATTCCAAATAGTATATTCAAGGGAGAGGACCACAAACTTATACAAATATCAGTAACATCCCTTAAGATGAGCATGCACATCCTTGGGAGTGGGGACACATAGTTACAAACTGATACAATCATGTGTAAGGTGTAACTTTTACCAAAGTAAAAGGTTCAGTATACATTTACGACCTTCCAATTTACAAAGACGTCATACTACATGCAGAACACCTGCATGAAAAAATTACTGAATATCCCTTACTAAAGATATATCCTAAATTAGCTATGGAAGGCTGAAACTAAGTTGTTTTAAGTGTGATGTTAATATATTATTAGTTTACAATCATTCTGCATTAAAAACATATGTGTAGTACAACTTTTTACATTAAACAAATTTGATAAAGTATATATATAAGAATATGTTTTATTCTCCCCCCAGTGGCTCAGCAGTAAATCTGAAGGCTTAATATGCTGAAAACTGGGTTTTGATACTTATTGTTGGCACAGCAAGATAACCCATTGTGTAGCTTTGTGCTTGACATCCAACAAAGAAACAAAATAATGACAAGTTTAAACTAACCGTGTCCTACATATTTATGTTAGTTCAGAGAGTTTGACGATGTGGTGATATATGTATAAGTAAATCTTGATATAACTAACAACTTTTCAAGTTCTTTTCTCCAGACATTGTGAAATTTAACACTGCATACCAGTATTGACTCTTTGTTGATTACCATTTTCTTGCTAGCTACAATTTTTGCAATAGTGCCCCAAGCTCAATGTTAAGTAGTCCTCAAATGCTCATTATAGTAGTCTTAACAAAGTGTTCTCACCATTTACAAACTGGCCAATCTCTATGAACACTTGCCTCCATAATCAACTTTATTAAGTAGCACTTGTCTTTTAAAATATATATTTCTCACTTTTAAACTCTGAATCTTTCAAGTTTGAGTTTCAAACAGAATAAGAATATATCCTACCCGAGTTGTCTTGCATTTACGTTCTCTGCATAGGAAGGTATTACATAGCAAACCAATTTTTAATGTTATTTTCAACAGCTGAGCCAAAGTTTAAAGCCTATTACACATTTCTTGGGTGTTTTTTGCTATGGAATCTTCACTACAGATTTTGAACTGATAGTGTCTAATAAAGTTTGGTGATGTACAGTAGAAAATCAAAAGGCTAGAATCTACTTCTAATCTTTCTTTTGTTAATATCCTTTACTGAAATTAAGTATAGTCTTGGAACAAAAAATGGCCTTCTTTTCTAGAATCTTTAAACTGTCAATATCTGTATTAAATTCACCGTTTGACTTTTGTTCAAAAACTTGTAAAGTTATCTGAGTAATAACCAGACATCTCACATAATTCTGTTGATTGTCATAATAAAATATTTTAATGTAAAATATGTTGGAGTTTATCACGATTATAGATTTGACATTCTTAACAACTGATTTGTTGGAAGTATTCGAAGTTGGGAATGGTTCTTTTTATCAGTGAACTAACCAACTAGCGTAAACCTTTGAAAATTGTGCATATTCTGGATCTTTAAAAGCAGAATTACTTTGTGTTTTAATATTTTGAATTAAGTAATATACAGATAGATAAATATGATTTTGATGGGAGAATTACTGGAATCCAGTTTCATTTTATAAGTATATTACTCCAGGTAGTGAAGAGTATTCAGTTGTTTACATACTTGGTGTAACTTAGTATTATCTGTTTTAGAATTTTTTTTTAATCATTTATCGTTTTCTTTTTTAGATGACATTTTTAGTAAATACATTGAAATTTCACAGTATCTCAGCATCAGAAGTTTCAAACAAATGAACATCAATCTTGTAAGTTGTTAAAACTGTGTATAAAAGTTTTGTTGATATTATATTTTGTGCTTATTGTCTTGTTTCTACTGCTGATGGGCTGGGTGTGGCCAAACAGTTATATTAGGTCAGCAGTAAACTAGAATTGGATAATGTGTGGCTATCTCAGCTGGTAAATATGAATATAACGAATCACTTCTCAGGATTTTTTGAGAATATAAATATTTTCCTGTTCGTTTTCTGCATGCATTGTGTTGTACACCCTTGCACTTACAGCTCTCCATGTAGGGAGGTATTACATAACAAACCAATTTTGGATGCGATTTTCTTGTTTCCAACAGGTAGCCTAAAGCTGCAAAAGCCCAGGCTCAGGGAAAGTTACACAAAATAGTAATTGAACACAACTTAAGTAATCTTATTAGTGAACTGACCAATTAGTGTAAACTTATGAAAACTGCACATTCCAGAACTTAAGGGTAGAAGTGGAATTACTCTAATATTTTGAATTAAATAATATAGATAGATAAACAAGGAGCAGATAATTTTGACGAAAGAGTTTCAAAGTCAATTCATTTTACTTGTTCAGTTACAAGAAGTAGCACATTAGGATAAGGACACTGGTTTATGATGTGAAAAATACAGGCTAGTCCTCGGTGAATGGCTTATGGAATGAACTGTCATTAGCAGTAGTGGAGACTGGCACTTTACAAGAGCTTAAGGGGTGAACTGATGGTTTCTTGAAAAATAAATGATGAGTTTGAATTTTTTACTTTTCTTAAAAATGGGGAAGCAAGGACCTAGGTGTGCTATAAGAGTGACAGTCAAACCCAACTTTTTGGTCTGACAAGAAAAGTCCATAAGTTTGTAGTAGGTGCTGTTGACTAGCTGCCTCTCCTCTAGTATCTTGGACAGTGTTGTGAAAATAGCATTTTTATGTAGCTTTGAAAGAAAATTCAGAAACAAACCTACTAGCTGCCTGTATGATCTAAATAGTAACTAGTAATGTGTTTAGCTTGGCCTAACCATTTAAAAATGGCAAACAGGTTATATACTGTAGAGATACAAATATCTTTCAGGACTGTCGTAGTAAAGGTCTTGACATTAATGGTCCACTAATACTCCAGGGCAAGTAAGAAATGCAATGAGACTCAAGGCTTAATATTGAGCATCTTTTTTTATTATTCACTTTTTGATATATTCATGCATTTGATTTGTTACATTTTTTGCTATGAAACAGTGATATCAACTTCCCAAATTCAACATGCTCAAACTACTTATTTCTGAAAGCGGAAGTAATTTAACAACCAATCAGAAATGTTTTTCCTTTCTCTGCATAGGGACATCAGTACACTACACAGTTTATTCCATAGTATCGTACCCAGAGGTGTTGCTAGGAACTGGCACACAAGGCCCGATTCTATTTGACAGTTGGTGTCTTAAAAAATCAGAATAGAAAACCATGATCAATATCATACTGAAAATTCTCACACCTATGGGCCCGAGCCCCAAATCTTTTAAGCACCTAGTGATGATTTTGATCATATCCATCAACATATATTAAGCATCTATGGATATGTATAAGTGATACTTAGAATGTTTAATCTTTTCCTCATTCATTAAATAAATTAATTATGGTTTAGTAATCATTTACAGTACTTAGATTTTTAACATTTTATGCAAATATTGTACTTTGCATTTTAACATGCACGATCAACTGAAGGCCTTAACTCTGTTAACAAAAATAGTTTTATTTCAATTTTAATCTCTAATTTTACTTTTCAACTACTGAAACAGTAAAAACTTTTTTATTTGTCATTATGATTATTGAACATTGCACTTTTGTCGGCTACAATTATATTTGAAAATTTTTTTTATGGGCATGGTGGTTTACAACATGATGTGTACCAAAGACTCGAAACAATAAAGGATGATTGTTTGATTTATTTAGCAATAAGAACTTTGCTTTTTAATAATTTTGACGGAACAATCTTGGATTTCCCAAGATTCACAAGTTAATTTTTGAAAGTAAACCTATCACAATAAAAATGTTCTTGTCATGCGTACATTTTGTTTCATAAGCAAACAAGTTCTGTGTGACTAGCTCTGGGCTAGTGACCTGTCAATGCTAGTAGGTTATATGTAGAGCTCTGCAGTATTTCAGTTACTTTGTAAAATTTCTCAAAGGTTTTTTGATAAGTGAATTTTAAGAAATCTTTGAACAAATGATCGGTTGATGAAAAACTTTTATCAAAACCAACAAACGTTAAAGTTGAGTAATGCCTTATTGGAGTTTGAAATGGATAACAATCAAATCTTTCATTTAAATCAATAAAAATTATATGGATTAATAGACTGTAGAAAATACATAATTTTTTTTATTTTCTAAAAATACAAATGTGACATAAAAGATACGATACATTATGGTAATAAGAAAGTTATAGGAATTAATGTTCAAAATACCTTTTGGAAAGATGTTTGTTAGCTTGATAAATTTTATGGATAGTATAAATAATAAAGAAATGGATATATCATGAATCATTATGATACAATCCAAAAATAAAATTAATAAGAAAACTTTAGCTCACTCTTCTCAAATGAAAAATTGAATATATTTTATAAATGATATTATTTCAAACAAGGGATTTTTTACAGTTACTTTGAATTTACAGACATTTTTAAGTTTATATCACTGAATGTTGGGAATTACAAATTAAATTAGGTCATCTTTTAATACAAAAAGAAGTTATTTTGAAAGAAAATAAAGAATACAAACAGATAAATATCTTTCCAAATAGGCAGTTGAATATCTAGAACTTAAACCTACGAAAAAAATAGAAGAACGTTTTTTTTTAAAATAAAGATCTTAAAAATATTTAACAGTTATATGAATCATCATTTATAATTACAAATATTTAAAACTTTGATGGTTTCAAGTAAAAATTGTATATAAAATTTTAACTCGAGATGCTTTCTAAACAAGATAAGAATTCAACAATATAATACTTGTTATTTTTATATGGAAAAAGAAAACTTAGAACATGTTATTTGGTCATGGAGAGATTCAAACCTTTTTTTGGATTAATGTGGTAGTTAGGCATACCATGAATTTTCTACCTTCTTAGTTAAATGTAGAATCTTTCAAAATATTTTGTTTATTCAGTCTGAAATATTGTAAAGTTGACTTTGTCCCTTTGTTACCTATGGAGATAATACCTGGTCTGCCCTTGGGATTTATTGCTGTAACACTGCATGTTCTACAAGAGTGTAGAAGATAGCAGTGTCCTTCAATTGTAGGCCAGATATCTCAAGGTTACAGCTCTCCTTTGTTGAATGAGAATAGCCATAAACATGGACAGCACTAGTCATTATGGATAAGTCTAATGATTTAGATTCAAACAATAATGCACATAGGATCTTAAGTGAGTTGTTTAATGGGAAAACATCTTGGGGGACGAAACCAGTTGATCAGTTCACAGAACCAGTGAATTTTGACTGTCCAGTATCCAGAAAGTAAGTTCACACACTATGTTATGTTTTGGTAATAAGTAAATTGTTTTCATTTTGTATCACAAATCATCTCCATTGGTTTATTTCTTTGCTTAAACTCAGTCAGTTTAGGTAAATTCTGCCGCCATTCCTCCTGTTATGAAATGGACCTAACTAATACTCTTTGAGAAAATCAGCTTAATCTGAGAATACCACAGTAAGTTAAAATTTCATATTTTCATTAGTGTTTGGTACTAAATCATTAAGTTATTGTATTGGAAGCTATATCACACAAGCCATTACTGTTTCATATTATACTGAATGCTGCATTTTATAGATAAAGAAGTAGAATAAGAAAAGAAAATCCCTGTTCATTAAATGGTTAT
>NW_013666707.1:269934-273760 GCF_000517525.1 Limulus polyphemus | reverse complement strand
ATCAAATGGAAAAATTATACTACAATAAAAAATATTAGTCAAGATAAATTCATAAATAAATAAAATGTGGAAACAGATATTTGATTATCTTTTCCCTACCCCTCTCATTAATTATCTTAATTAATAACATTAAATTAGTTTGTTTTTTAATATTGTCTGAAGACCTCCATTTCTGTATTCATTTAGAATGATTTAATAATAGATCTTGCTCTTCTATGTTCTTTTTTGTGTTTCTTAAAATAAAAAACACCCAATACTGTGAAAAACACTTTCCACAATCTTCTAATGAAGCCTGTCAAATGGTTCCAACACTTTAGAGGAGCATGACAACCGAGATAAACTGCTACAGCAATGTAACTGATTAGGTATGGAATCAAGTAGCAGGATATTACTAATAGCACAGCCAAAATATAATTTGTATGAACGTACAAAATAATAAATAAGACATAAAATGATAATCTGAATTATTCAATAAATATCAAAATAATAAATCTTCTATAAAAGCAAAAGGTAATAATAATAAGACTTAGAAAATGACATTATAACAAAGGTAAATATGATGATTAATGTAATTAGCAAAATTAATGTAACTTAAATAATAATGTAACGTTATACCATACATGGAACTGTTACATAGCTTGTGTTAACTATATACTGAGTAATAATGTACAATATTACCTTAAACAATTCTAAAAAACTAAAGACATGAAAACTTTGAAAAAGTCAGGATATTCTTTGAAACTTTTAAACCCACAATTTGTTGCTGGTAGTTTTTTTTTATCTGAATCTGGTAAAACAAACATAATAAAATAAAATGTTGGCTGATTGGAAATTAATTTAGGTCATCATGATTCTCTGTTTTTTTTGGTTGGTCAGTATCACACTTTATGTCCAGTCCATTTATTTCTTAGCATAGACTCAGTTCTAATGGAATTCGGAATTACTCTGTGATTCATTTTACTGAACATCATGTTATATTGTTATACTGAATTTCCTCGTTTGGAAATTAGTTTAACTGAAAATGCAGCAACATAGACCGGGTTAGTCTGACTCTGTTGTGTTTACAACTCAACACTACATAGAATTGTCCCAGTTTAGTATTCAACACCACATAGAATTGTCCCAGTTTAGTATTCAAAACCACATAGAATTGTCCCAGTTTAGTATTCAAAACCACATAGAATTGTCCCAGTTTAGTATTCAGCATGACATAGAATTCACCCAGTTTAGTATTCATCACCACATAGAATTGTCCCAGTTTAGTATTCAACACTACATAGAATTGTCCCAGTTTAGTATTCAACACCACATAGAATTGTCCCAGTTTAGTATTCAAAACCACATAGAATTGTCCCAGTTTAGTATTCAGCACAACATACAATTTTTCTCCCAGTTTAGTAGTCAACACCACATAGTATTGTCCCAGTTTAGTATTCAACACTACATAGAATTGTCCAAGTTTAGTATTCAACACCACATAGAATTGTCCCAGTTTAGTATTCAACACTACATAGAATTGTGCCAGTTTAGCATTCAGCACTACATAGAATTGTGCCAGTTTAGCATTCAGCACTACATAGAATAGTCACAGTTTACAGCTCAATACAAAATAAAAACTTCACAATACATACCTATTTCAGTCACAAAATTAATATAAACATTCAACAGTGAATAATCTTAATCTGGACACTGCTCTATTTCAGTCCAAATTTACAAACAGTATTTATGGGATTTGCTGCCGTACATAATGTAACAAGTGATCTTGGAGTTTGTTAGCTATAATATAACAACATGATGACTAGGGTTTGTCAGCTGTGATGTAACAACTGATATTGAAGTGTTTGAGGAGGGTCATAAGAAGTGGAATTTATCAGCCATGGTATAACAAGTAACATTATAGTTTCAAATAGGATTTTTCTCTTACAATAACCTGAGACAGCAATGGTTGTCACAGAAACATTTGGCTCAGGAATATTAACTTACTTTATGATCTGCATCATTAGTTTTTCAATAAATTGTATTACCAGACATCTAAGAATCATTCAGAATGAGCATGCCAATAACCTAGAACATTTACAAAGTCTGGATATTCTTACATCAGTACCAAGTTTGTTTGTTTTTGTCCACCACAGGGAATTGAACTCTACATTATAAACCTACCACTGACCCTTTGAGGGACAAGTGAATATTCTTCTGGTAAGTTAAATATATTGTGGGAAACAGTTTGCCTATTTTGTTTTAAAGACATAAACAAAGTTAATTAAAAAGGTGTTAAAAACAACATAAAATTAGTTTTGTAATAATTTTTTTACTGAATTATCAGGATTAGATTCCTTTGTTCAGATTCAGTAACTTGTGAAAGCAGGGTATCAAATGTTCTTTATTACAATATAAATACAAATGTGTTTGTTATTGGAATAGAATAAAGAAAACAAATTTACATCAAAAATATACACAGATTTTTTGTGGAATATTTCTCTCCAGCTTTTCAATATAATAAAAAAAGGTGTGAAGCAAAACAAACATCACAGTAGTGTGGCTGTAAAAAAAATGTACTCTTGTAAAAAGTGATGATAGATCTTACAGTGAAAGAACACATTGTCGAAGGAAAAAAAGATCTATATAATCCTTTTACATTTTACATAAATATTCCAAGTAACAACTCTATTTGTATTCACACTTATATCTTATAGTTTATAGAATGAAGCTGCAGAAGCTCAAATTTACAGTGTGAAATTTAAAAAGATACAGTAGTTGTACTGTTTAGTGGGGAACCTACTGAATTGAATTATTAAATCCAAAATACAATAAAACCAACTTTTACAGTATGATTTTAATAATTATAATATTTTGACAAGTTCTAACTTAAATAATTACAATATTTTGACAAGTTCTAATTTTAATAATTATAACATTTTGGCCTATAGTATTGGGCCATCATTAGTAGTTTTAGTTAACAAGTTACGATATTTGCTGCAGGAACATATCTTTCATGAGTGAAATATTAATGATGAGCTTGCAATAACCTGCAAAGAAGGAAGACAGCAGTTGTTGTCAGATTATTCAGTGTGTTTACCCAAAAAGGGAAGGAAACAGCAGTCAGATTATTCAGTGTTTATCCAAAAAAAGAAAGTTGTAATAGTCAGATTATTCGATGTATTTACCTGCAAGGTTTATTTGAATTTAAAAGTAGAGTTCTTAGGTTAAGTTGAGTGTCAAGTATTAAAAAATTAAGCTTCTGCTATTTTCTTTCTTTAATTTTTAATATTGGCACTTAGGAAAGTAGCACGTGATCCAAAACAGACACTGAATGGACAACCTAGAAGAATTGGAGGATATCATAGTGCACTTGTATGAATCTCTATTCAAGTATATCACCATGTAACTTGTAGTGAACTGAACAAACAGGCGATACATTCAACACTTCTACAATATTCCACCTACTAGTTATATCTTTTACCTTTGCAAAACTATGCAAACAAATAAAAAAACATTTTCATAATGATACAAGAAGTGATTTTAAATTATTCAGAGAAAAATCAAAATAATCAAACAATAAGCCCGTGATAAAGCATCAAACCAGTTTTGTTTTTCTCATACTCGAGAACGGCTATTGAATATGTCTTATTTCAATATTCACATCTTTAAAGATAAGCAAAAAATTAGAATATACAAATAGTACTTATTTTCTGCATGGGGGAATAAAAGATTTAATACTTCAAGAATTAAAGTAATTTATCCCTACCCTTTTTTTTTACAATTCAAAATAATAAAAGAAAAGAAGAATTGTGGAAAATGAATATATATATATATATATATATATATA
>NW_013666707.1:254893-269772 GCF_000517525.1 Limulus polyphemus | reverse complement strand
ATATATATATATATATATATATATATAGTGTAAATAATATACATGTATTGGGCAACTTTCTATTTTCTCAGATTTGTTAACTAATTGCAAAGAAAGGATTTATCACAGCCACTGCTTCTTTCATTTTTAAGTAGTATACATAAAATCAGTTTATGCTTGAATCTGTAACACTATGAACACTTTTCAGATGTTGTTTTAAATGATCTGATCTTCTCCATGATTTAAAACAGAGCTCGCACCGAAATCTGTTGTCTTGAATATGTTGTTCACGAACATGACGTCTCAGATTTGAGTTGGTTGAAAACTGTCGATGACACACTGGGCACAAAAACTGCAGTCCTAATTGAAAAAAGAAGATTTTTTTCGTAGTTTTACATAAGGAAGATTTGAAATTATGCTTATACTAAATCTAATCCGTAAATGATAAAAAGCATCTTATACAATATGCATTGATTAAACAATTTGCCAATCATGCATACGACCAAAACACTGATTCTTTTCGTTTAATCTTCCCTCCTTAATACAACAGAAAGTTCCTGTGGGACATTTTAAAACATTTAGCATGTAAAAATAAATCAGAATCAGTGTATTTTATTATTTGCATGAACCAAGTACTCAAAAAGATGGTGCATGTGTAATTTACATGCAATTTATTATAGAAACGATACAAAATAACATGCTAAAAGGATAGTAGTACAGTAAGGGGATCAAACTTGTGGATCTATAATGAAAGAAGGCTCGAATAAAATCTCCCCTTGCAACTTGGGTTTTGCATAGTAAAATAAATATTAATTTTTCTCTTACTGATGTTTTACTTAACAATGAAAAACATTTTTTGTAAGTATACCATAACATGCATTTCTGTATAGGCATTGCAACGTGCAGTTTCAATACACTTCTGTATGGATACTGTAACATGCAGCTTTAATACACTTCTGATACAGACTGCTGCAACTTTAAATGCTCTACACAGAATATCCATTGGGTAGGAAGGCATATCGTGCATTTTTTACCTTTATATTTTAATGTACAATTTTTCACTTATTATAGGTGTGTGCAATTTTCACATAACATGCCAAGAAAGTCTGAAGTAACTGACTGAACTAAGTGACATGAAATTTGGTCAGTTTTGAAATAAATCTTGAGGGAATAGAGCCAGCCCAAAACATGTGACTGTCCAGTGTCTAATGCAAGTACATACACTGTGTTAATTATTTCAATAAAGAAAATTTTCATTGTTTATCACACTCTGTGTCTATCTATTTCTGACCACGGATGCAGTTAGTTTTAAAAGAACTCAATATTATTTTGCCATTTAGATTGCCATATTTCCCATTATAAAGTAGGCCTATCTAAGTTACTGCCTTGGAAAATTGGTTTACCTGAAAATTCCACATCTGTATCACACTACATTAAGTTTATAGTTAACCATTTAAATGGTCCCCTTAAGTGTCATGAAGTACTGCATCATACAATTGTAGTAATACGATTAGTTTAAAAATGCCTTACTGGCGAGCACTAGGCAGGCTAGCCCTAAAACTCAGTTGGTAGAGCACTTGTGTAGTAGTACGACAGGTCTTGGGTTCAAATGTGAGGAAAGGAAATATATGTCAAGAAAAAAATAAATACTACACTGACACCCAATTAGTAGCTGTCCCACGACCCTGAAGTTAGGTTGAACGTGGGCCTTGTTTGTGACAGGGAAAAAATGTAGCAGTTAAAAATGCCTTACTAGCAAACACTAGGGGGTCTAGCCATCTAATTCAGTTGGTGGAGTACTCATCTGGCATATACCAGATCTCAGATTCAAATTTGAGGTGAGGAAGTATATAGTAAAAATGATAAATCACCACACAATTAATATGTACAAAAATCTTCAAAGCAGTTTATACAACTATTTTTTTACTAAATATGATCTGCAGTAAACTGTGTCTAAAACATAATCAGAACACACATGTACAATTTATCCATTCTAGGTTTGTAATTTTTATGAGTATCTCATCATTTGGGTACCCTTTTTGTTAATGATATATTTTAAAGCTTGGTATGTTAGAGAATAAGGCATAGAGTTAAATAGTAGTATGGTAGATAAGGCCTAGGTTCAAGTCTCTGTATCAATAAATGAAGAATAGGTTTAAGACTTGGTATAGTTAGATAAGGCCTTAGCTTAAGTCTTGATAAACTGGTAGATGAGACTTTGGTTCAGGTCTCTAGTACATCTGTTTTTGCACAAGTTCTAAGTTCAAGTCTTGGTATGGGTAAATGAGTCATGTGTGAAGGAGAAAGGAGCTTCTTTGATTTTTTTTCGTTATTGTTGTGGGAATTACTAGGTAAACTGAATGGTCAGTATGTCATAAGATGAGCAGGAATTTGCTTTTAGGGTTGAGGATTTTATAGATTAGTTAACTATTTGGCAGAAATTTAGCATTATAATCTTTTTATAAAGCATTTAGGAGCAAATGGCATACAATTAAAAACGTAGCTGTGCATAAGCACTAACTATGAGTCATAACATTAATACCTATGCTTTTATTGACGTCAATTGAGAAGCTAATTAACTGTTATATCCTCAACTTTTAGAGCCAAAATTTCAGAAATTACATGTTGTAACAGCAGTGAAAGATTAAGGGGGATATTGAAGGCTAATATAAATTGTAACTAGTTTGTTTAAGCTGGGTGAAAAGATGCCTATTTCTTCCAAAGTTAATCTTATTCCTCTACGAATAACTTAATTATAAATAAAGGATGAAAGGTATGGATAAAGTATATCATGCTTATGTTCACTAAACTGAATAAAGAGGTTTCAACAATTGGAAGTACCACAAAAATTTCTTACCTAAAAATATCAAGCCTAATTTCCATGGTTTTTGTTGACAATAATATACAACCAATAATGGATTCTGACTTGGGAAATAAGCATGACTAAACGGTAAAACCTCTTTACTCACATTTATATAATAACTAAAGGAAAACAAAAACAACAAAATAAACCATTTTCTCTGAAAGATTCAAAATGTTTTCTTAAATTCAGCTGCTTTAAAAGTCACCTATATTGTACATGGATGAGAGCTTATGACCTTGGTGATATTTATTTTAATACATAAAAAAGCCAAGTAAAGAATTGGTAGGGATTAACTTCAAAAGGTATGTTATGGTTTGAATTTTGTGCAAAGCTACAAGAGGGCTATATGCACACTCTGAAAGGTTACAAGTTATTAGAAATTGCTGATGGATGGAAGGATGCCAATATGATCCTATTTTAAAAGGGTGTGTTGAGGAATAATCCAGAAAATTACAAGCCCTTTAATCTGACTTCATTTGCTTACAAAATTCTGAATATGTTGTCAGAGGTCAAATTAGAAACATTTCTCAGAGTAGTTTTACAAAAAGATTTGCTTTTACCATATGAATTTATTAGTTGTTTTGATAAGGTTTTTTCTTCTTTTATGAGAAAACTCCAATACAGTGGTTCTCTACGTTTTAAAGCCGCATAATCAACAAATATTTCTTGAAAAACAACTTAGAATGGTTTATATTAATAAAAAGATAAATCAAACGACATAATTCAAGGGAGAGACAACAAAATGTGAACGTTGAGTACTGACTAGTGAGTACATTGGTAACTCAATGAGACTGTCTTCCAATTTTCACACATAGGGGTAATTTTGCATGTTCATCAAAGTTCTCACAAACTTCCAAAAAAAGTCTTCACTCTGGGTGTTTGGTATATTCTGACTTTCAGTTTTTAATAAGGTGCTACTCAGAATATTAATTAAGAAGTTTGAATTTCATGGAGGTGGTTTACTTTGAGTCTTTTATGGTTTGGACATGGGAGGCTAATTTTAGATTGGATTGGTTGTTTGTGTGGGTAGAGAGATGATCAACGGGATGAATGGCCTTCTATCACTTTACTTGTTCATATACCACAAGTTAGCAGTGCTACAGCTAGTCTAAATGTTTTCATAATAATTCACCTACTTTTATTGGCTAGCATTAGTTATCTACTCCTTGCTCTTATTGAATTAAATGTTTTACAAGTATGCAGAGTGAGGTAAAAGTGTCTATACAGTTGTTTCATTTAGACATCATAAAATTTCTAACCTCTTACCCTGAAATATACCATAATTAAATTGTTTTCATTATTTTATTTAATGGTTACAATATCATAACCGTTACCCCACCCTGTATGTACTTGTACTAAATTTCAGGTAAAGCTCAGTACTGAGCTGCAACATGACTTGTTTTCAAAACAAGTTCAAAGTAAGTTGTGACACACCAAATAATCTGAATGTTATTAAATGCTAAGCAAAGTAATAAAAAACAGATTTATTAAGTCTGACAGTGGCATATGACTTACCATAAATACTTTTATAAATTGAAAACTGAATAAAAAAATAGTCAAATTTGCATTTAAATCATTGTGTTACAAATGACTTGTATATACACAATCACAAGTTCAGTCTTAGAAATAACTATTTTACATACACTAGTATAAAGCAAGGTTTCCATTTATATGATTTAAAATTTCAATTTATTTTTTTGTATGCACAGCTAAAGCACAAGACATTCTTGATTGCTAATAATAAAAAGTAATCTGCAAATAAGATTGTCATTATTATACTGAGGTTCACTTAGAATAAATCAGAATGTTTTTCACAAACAAAACAATCAGCAATATTTAAGCATACGCTAAAACACACTTGTGTTTATAGTGGAGAAAATGCTATAAAAATATATCAAGACATTAATTATTGTTGTTTAATATTAAAATATGCATTGTCACAGTGTGAATGTATTACAGGTTGTTATATAAATAATGTCCCAACCTCTACTGTATGTGTTGTGTCCCAGATGGTGTGATAAGCTCTGGGTTGAACGAAACACGTCAACGGCAATGGATATGACAAATATAGTAAGGTTGGAATACTATTATTATATAATCTTCTAATTCTTGAAAATCTCAAAGAGATTATATAAAGATTGCAGTGTTCAAAAATATAATAGGCCTCATACTAATGTCTCATGAAAAGTATAATTAATTAAAGAATGTATTATTAATATAAAAAAAAGGAAAATATTACTATGATTTAATTTTTTTTGGGGGGGGGTTTAGTTGGGAATATAAATCAGTAGTGTAAAAATTTACATTCCACTTGAATAAAAAAAATGTAAGGACAAGTTTAAATAGTCTATAAATACAATTAGAAAGGAATAAACACATACATGCATTTTTTGTCTTGGCGTCTCCAAAGCTTTAAAATATCATTAAGTTCTGAATGATGTCTTTAGTGAACAAGTTAACAATTTCTGATTTAATATACGAGTCAGCTTTCAATATTTAGGTGATTACTATTTTAGATGTTAACTTGAATTTAAACATATCTTTCTACCCCAGGTTAAGTTTTTAACATTTTTACAGAAATTTACTGAGGTTTAAAATGAATATTGCCTGAAATACAGACTTACGAGGACCAAAGTAGAAAGAGACTCTCCAAGTTAGAAATTGTTTTTCTATGAAAAACCTCATGTTACATTAATGTGCATCCATAATTCGAATTCCCAAAGTAAAACTGTTTTAATAGCTAACAACAAGCTTCCAGATAAGAAACATTAGCCTGAACTGCAAGGCTTTTTTAGCAGGAGTGAGGGTTTAGACTTATTTTTGTTATTTATGTGCAATATTTATCTATTATAATGTTTACAGTGGTCCACATTATCCACTTGAATTTTACGACTAGCAACGATTACACCATGTAGAAAACTTTACACATTGCTAGTTAGGATTTTGGTTATTTCAAATAAGTCGGCAATATAATATTGCAAAGATCTTGTTAAACAATACTGGCTAAAGTAAAGATCTGATTGACCAAAAATTTAATATGTACAAATTAGTTATTTAATTATGTTTCAATACAGTATTGAAAAGAAGTTAATAAACAACAGTGGCTAAAGTAAAGATCTGATTGATCAAAAATTTAATATGTACAAATTAGTTATTTAATTATGTTTCAATACAGTAATGAAAAGAAGTTAATAAACAACAGTGGCTAAAGTAAAGATCTGATTGATCAAAAATTTAATATGTACAAATTAGTTATTTAATTATGTTTCAATACAGTATTGAAAAGAAGTTATTAAACAACAGTGGCTAAAGCAAAGAGATAACCGATCAAATATTTAATAAGTATAAATTAAATAAGTTATTTAAATATGTTCTACATAATGGTGTAATGCTAAATCAGAAAATTTGATATTAAATGTTTTGGATTTTATTTCCTCTTGTAGCTATTATTAACACTTTTATTGTCATATACAGAATACATCTCAGAAAAAAATAGTGTGCATGAAATAGAACACTTTGTACTTCATATGTTTAAGTCAGTTTACTTGAATAAAGACAACTTCAACACATGACCGAAATCTGTTAACACGCACTGCAAGCAACCTTAGAGATAACCTAGTTACATAACAGTTAACCTGAAAATATCTTTAAAGCAGGTGTTTGCTAGCTCAAGTGCTGACTGTAGACAAAAAAAATCAATTTTTTAAAATATTACATTAACCACCTGGTCTACATTGATAAATAAAATACACTTTTACTAATAATGTTACATAGATAAATCATTAGTTTTTTTTCCCAACATCCTTAAAAGAAAATCAGTCATCTGAAAAACGTGTAAAGAATTTCTTTTATTTTAAGTAATGAAAAAATTGTACACTTCTAAACCATCTTTTTATCATCCACCAAAACTGTTTACATTGGGGCTGTTCAACTGGTGGGCCACACCAGGCCCCTGAGCATTGGAAGGATCACTTAGCTAAAACTTAACTTAATAAAAACATCACATATTTCTCATTTCATATAGACAAAATATTTATTGAGTATTATTTGTATACTAATCAAACATCTTTCATTCTGTCTTTAGATGCAACACCCTGAAAAAGTGGGCAGATATACGTTTTGGCAGTTGAATAGAATTATGGAATCTAGAATTACAGAATGGTAATTATTAACCTAATTGCTAAATTACAATCCAGTTCACCAATGATTTGAAGTTGGACAACCCTGATTTACATTATCTGCTATTGATGGCTCAATCGCAGACAAATTATTGTAAAATGGCAGAGAAATCAATATGACTCAGAAGTTAGTTTATTAATCTTATACGAAACTTTTCCATACAAGTTTAAATACTTCACGTACTAACGTTCACTTTAATGCAACTATGGACTACGTAACCTTTATTTGACAAGCATGCAGAAGTTACAAAAACACTTTAAATGCTTCAGTTTGAGATTAGCCATTTACGTTCTAGTTACATCCAAACTTTGATAAACAAACATTGTTAAAATAATATCACACTAACAATATATATCAAACACACCCAAGAGTATTACTGAACATAATTTAACGACTTACAAAGCAACTATCCTTCCACTTTAAAATAAACTACATATATTTCAGATATTAATGTATGCAAAATTACAAATAATAATTTACGAAACAAAGATTTTAAAAAGTACAATAGTAAGTACTCACAAACATAGTTTAAGAAACGACTTATATGTGTATGTGTGTGTATATATATATATATATATAATATACATATATACACACACACATACATACAGTACTCACTGGATTGGCACAGATAGCACTAACTTTCAGTGAGTTGTACTTAAAAATTAAGATGTATTTATAATCATTATGTAATCATGAGTAATTATAAGACTCATAAAAAGCTGAATAAAGAATGGTTATATGTACATGTATCATGCTCAATAGTCAATTAATAATAACCTCTTTTAGGATTTGTTACAACATTGCGACAAGCTGGAATCTCATGAACATTTCTTTTATGAGCATATACATTGTTGCGCCAAAGGAAAGCTTTATTACAGATATCACAATGAAATTTTTTTCTGTAAGGTCCATGCATGTCCATGTGATCTTTGAAATTTGTTCGGTTGGCAAAGTATTTCTGACAAATCTGGCAGAACATATCTTGGGTGCCTGACAATCTGTGAAACTTAGGAGGTCTTCCTCTTCTTCCTGAGAGTGTGATAAAATTTGACTAAAAAAAAAAAAGAGATGAAAAAGAAATGGAGAAGTTATCTACAGTAACAACATCTCAGCTTCCGATACTATACATGAAATATTTAAAAAAATATATCCAAATGAACTGTAACCACTTTGAGAACGGTTAAGTTAAATGGTTACGGACATATAGACATACAGTTCAACAAGTTAGAACTTCCAAAAATACATACTGATGACAGTTCTTTGTTTGTTGATGTATAGACATACAGTTCAACAAGTTAGCACTTCCAAAAATACAGACTGATGACAGTTCTTTGTTTATTGACGTAATAACAAAGAAATTCTGGATATCTAATGATGTAGTTGACATGACTACAAAGTGCGAAATAAATAGATTACAAAATAATAAATCCAAGGCATTTAAAACCAACCAAAAATACTTAATAATAATAAACAAATACTTTCACGTCCAGAGTAAAACAGTCATTCCAGTTCTGAAAGAGTTTATTCATTACAAGTAAATCTTAAAGAAGTCACTGAGCATTTGTTCTTGATCTGTTTGAACAGAATTGACGTAGGTGAACTGTAAGGTAACTTTTCCATTTGAACTTTAACAAACATTGTGGGCACTGGTGCAACTGTTTAGCATGTCCTTGTTTATGTTGCCACAAATTCTTGCTTCCTTTAAATGTTTTCCCACAAATAGGGCAAGCAAACTTCTTTTCGACTTCACTTTCCCAAAACCATGAATATGCAGGATTCCTTAAGCACAGATTTCCTGCCATGTCTGAAAGAGAGTTACAACTTTTTAATCAAGGAACACATTTAATATAACATTTCTTCAGTTTAGCTTGCACACAAAAAAAATCTTCAAAAAAATTATCAAATCAAATGATCAGCTACAAAATTAACAACTCTGGAAGGTGACTTTTATATAAACGTTTACCATCAGTCTGTTTCTCAATATCAAATCCCTTATATTTATACATCTTTCTATAAATAAAAACTGAATACTTGCAAACAATACAATGCTTTTTATAATCTGTAAAGTAACACATAAGCAATCTACACTAAAGATTGTAGTTATTACCATCATTTATACTAGTAAAAAGCTCAAAAAGGAAACCACTGACAAGTGTGCAGTGTAAATTGATAAAGTTCTAGTTGTGTGCTGATAAACATCTATACCCTTAATTACAGCAACTTGATTAGGTATATATGTATGAATAAATAATCTTTGACAATGAAATTGTAGCTAGGTTAACATATATTTATGCAAAGAACAAATCACTTTGATCGTGGGAGTTTTTTTTTTCATGTGCAAATAACTTTAAACAATTATGATCAAGCTAAAAAAGATCCAGTTACCAGTAACAGCTGGTCAAGAAAATATTATGTTCATTGTATTTAACTGTGTAAAGGTTAATATGTTAAAATAAACTCAATCAGCTGTATCCTCTAATAGTTCTCTCCACACAAATAATTAAAGGAAATTTTTACTTTAATGTTCATGTTAAATACAAGAAGTACAGTGTTGCTTGTTTAAAAATAGCAAGAATATTTAACTGTGAAGAAATTGTCTGATGAAATACGTATACTAGTATCAGCCTATTGATTCAGCAACCTGGATCTGATTTCATCAAAAACAATATGCTGAAACACACCACCATCATAAAACTAACAATACATGCACATATATGAATAAGATAAGTGTGCTAAAAACCACACATCTGGTAGGAACTCAAACAAAAATAACACATCAATCTCAATGAGCATTTTATTTAAATCTTTGAACAGTTGTACAACCCATTAATCTCAACATACAATAAATGACTTTTATAAAATTTCTATTTTTCAAGAATACACTTGGTGTTTCTTCAGTAAAACTAATTAAAGAACAACAAGTATTATTATTACTTCAATAACTCACTGCAAATCTTATTGGGCAGAAAATTCCAAAGTTTGTGGGGAAAAAAAAAAAGTATGTCTAATTGGTTACACACAAACGCATTTAGTTCCCTCTGTTTCAGAATGATACTATTACAAACTAACAAAATGTAAAGTAGAAACAAATTATCAGACATGAAATGTGTGAATTATATTGAAAATCAAAAATCATAATATATGTACACACACAAAAACGTTTTCATTAAAAACAAAAAAACCACAACGACTTCTTCGCTAGCTACCAGATGGCCCTGTTAATGAATTTCACTGAAAAAAAAAAAAAACAATTTTAGGAACTAGTTTCTACAACTAAGTTTTTGAAAACATGTAAAACTTGTATAAAGTGTATATTAATAATCTTTAAAAAGTACTATTTCTAAAACACAACATTAATTTTTTTTTAGTCCTAACATTTCCTGAGAATAGAAGGTATTCATAACTAGCATCAAAAATTAAATTTTTATTCACAACAGTAGTGGCAAAAAGTTTAGCAAGTCTGAGGAAAAAAAAAGCTTTATTACTACATTTAGTAAAATAAGATAACGTAAATGAAATAATGATAATATCTGATTTGATTAAACTTTGTACTTAGACCAAAAGTTAAAATCAACCTGTCCATCAGTATAGCAATTTAAATATACTTTTTTTATGTTTCTACTTATAGCAATATTGTTAACAATATTTTTGTCCATTATCCCAATATTATGTCACTTTCTTCGGCCAACTTTAAACATTTAGACTAGTCCTAAATACATATTTAAAGCTACACTGTTAAACAATTTTTATAATAAAGGTATATTAATAATAAAAAAAGCAATAACATTTGATACACTATCTAGTATAACCAATGCCATTGATGAACATAACAGATAAATAACATATTATAACTTACTACAGGAACACAGAAACATTAGTTGACTTGAACTACTGGTGTAGGAGTAAGTATCTTTGAAAACTGTAACTTTCCTCTCCACTTTCCCTAGCATCTTTTGACCAAAGAAATGCATTAAGCCACTCCTACTGTATAACATCAGAACCAACTTGCATCTGTGACAAGTTACAGTTCAAACCATGTCGAATTAGCAGCAGTAAATTTCACATAACACAACCCAAAAGTAATGTTTATGAACATACAATATAAAATACATAAATTGACCATGATAATATAACAGTATTAAAACTGAGAAGAAGAAAACATGCTAAACATAATATGTAGTATGTAAAAAATTGTTTATCATCAGTCTTATTGTAACCCCTGTAACAAACACATAAAATTGACTACAGGAAGTAATAATAATAAATGTCTGTAAAGGCTGAAAAGGAAACATGATACACTTCTAGAAAGTACTAGAAAATAATAATACATAGCAAGAAAAGAGGTGTTAACGTAACAAAGAAAGTAATCAAAAAATCTAATGACGTAATGTCATACCATATACGAAACTGGTGGGAGGGGGTCAAATTTATGGTGGTCATTACACTAACATTGGTTACCACTGTCCTAAAGAATATCCCAAGCAATTAAAGTTTAGATGTGAAGGTTTTTAAAAGGTTATGATAATCTGTAGAACTTCTAAACCCACAACAAGAATACTGCTGAATTTCCCACAGAATTGAACGAATTTTGAATTGGATTTGTGCAATCAGAAAACTTTATTATGAAAAATGAAAGCAAGTTTTTGAATTCTACCCATAAAATCTATTGATGAACAAATTCTATTGTTTCTAATAAGCTGAAGATAATAAACTGGACTGAACAAAGGGAAACTTCATCTTACTTTTTTTTTTTATGGAGCCGAAGGCATTACTTGTTATCTGGACAATGGAAAGGCATGGACCTTTTTATAGTTGTCAGACATTAGCTATAAAAATCATGTTGATAGGGGGTGGGAAAAGACTAATTAATTGGATTATAGGGTGATTGAATAGGAGAAAGGAAAAGATTGTTAAAGAAATCCAATCAAACTGGATCTTTGTTACTACTGGAGTACATCAGGGGGTCTGTGTTTGGGCCTTTGGTCTTTCTTATATAGATTTATAATATTGATAAAGTGATCTATCAGACCAAAGTCTGAATGTCTATCTAAATCAGCAAAGCCGAGTAGGCTAGTCAAAAGGCATTTCCCTGATCTCATAACTGAAACAAAAAAAGATGCATTGTGTGCTACAAGGGAGAGTAAAGAACTGTGGTTCTGATGTCCAGATTGCTGAATCAGTCTGTCTTGCATTCTGCTTCAGGGCATGAAACATAAAGGAAAATTATTAGTTGTGTGAACAAAAAGTTGTATTTCATCATCAATTCAAACAGAAAACTTCTACACAAAGACAATTATTATAACTAAATATGAAAAAAGTAAATATTTAAGGATGTAATAACTGGACATTATAGGCAAGGTAATTCATCATGTTTATCATAAATTATCATCATAATTTGAATCACATGTTTAATGTAGATGGGAACCCACTCAGTAGCATAACTGAATAAAAGGAATTTGGTAATAGTGGTGGATGAGTCACTTATGCCACTGATGATGCACTCTGTTGCTAGTAGCACTGCTAATAGCACTTCATGGGATATTTATATACATATTGATTGAAAGCCAAAAGAGATAATTAACCCTAGAAATATCACTAGTTAGGCTTCACTTAGAATGCTGTGTATAAGTTTGGTCTCCTTATCCTTTATTGACTTATATTAAAGGGTTCAGAGGAAGGCTACTATAATGACTCAAGGGATGGAAGGGTTGGCTTAAGGATATGTTAAGATCTCAAACTTATTTTTCATGAGAAAAGATGAATTAAAAGTAATTCTACTGAAGCTTACAAGATTATCTAGGAAATCAATTGGACAAACGTCTCTTCATGTCTTTGTGTTCTGTTACTAATAGGATGAAAGGATTCAAGTATAAGATTTGGAAAGGACCAGTTTTATATACATTTGTAACTGAATGATTGACCTTTGGAATGAGTTTCCGTTGGCATTAGTGGAAGCCATCAGTTCACAGGAAATAAAGAACGAGTTTACAATATTACTTTTCTCAAGTGTGGATGTCCAATGACAACCACGAAGGATAAAATGGTCCCTTTTCCATCTTTTATGAATACACACACACACACTTTTCTAGACTGAACAAGCTCTATTACAGAGACCTCTACTAGTAAGTGCAAGTATAAACTGTGAAAATTGAAGTCCAAAAATGTTTTTCATAATAGGACAAATTGAATTCAATAAAAAGGAAACAGTTGGCATTTTTCATAACTAAAATTATAAATATCAAGTTTTAGCCAATATTGTAAATACTTAATTTTAGCTACAATTATAGAGACTGAGTTTTAACTGTGGTTACAGATATAAAGTTTTAGCTAGAACTATAAATACTGAGTATTAGTTAGGATTATAAATACCATGTTTTTAAAAGGATATGAACTTTTAAGTGATAGAGCACAGGGGAACAAAAATGTTTTCTCATGATTGATTCTAACACCTTGCTAACAACAGAAGTCAAATTAATCGACAAACAGTTCCCTGGCACCTTCCTAGTCTGGAAATTTGGCACAAGTTTTGTATTATGTAGAATGTTTTATATATATATGAACTAAATTAAAAACAAAAGTAGACATATTCAAAAAACAACAAAGGAAGGTTAAATTGATGTAACTCTGCTTATTTAAATTTACGATAGTATTTGTTTTAATAGACTACGGTATAATATTGCTAAACTACACTGAAAGTTTCAAATAAGATATGATCATAAATGATTCTTTTAGTAAGATATCATTAGTAGTTGAATTAATGTTAGCAAATTTTGTTCATTCTTGATTTCTATCTTGAGATGACTGGACTATAAATCCATTCAAATAAAATTTTATATTTTAGGCTAAAAAACATTCACAATTTCTCTTAGCTTTAACAGCAACTTTATATCAATAAACCTCATTAACACCAAGGATCTTCTTGAATTTGATGCCTTACATTTTACCAACAATAGAACAGTAAAATCTGTGAGTAAATAGTTATCTATTCAGCAATAATTGTTCCTTTTTTCAACATAATGTACGTCTTGTATATCATAAATATTAGGCCTACAAAGATGTACATTCTCTAGTAATAATGATTTCAATACTAATAATGCCCAGTGGTAAAAATAATTATAATGTATAAATCATAAACATACAATCTTAATCTTTTGTGGGAACAAACAGTGCAGTTTTTTTCCATTCACATTGATACTCTCACCAATATACACCGTAAAAGCAATTACATTAAAAGTTCTTACCAGTAAGATGACCAAGAATGTTTAGACTTAAAGGTAAAAAAATCTTTATAATAGATAACCCTTCACTCTGTTTTGTATGACACTTCTTCAGTCCAAACTATTAATTGTAACATTTTATACTATCCCTCTAAGGCCTTTTAACTTTTTATGGAATTTCTCACTTATACTATATATATCCACAAACTAAACTATCAATGTTTAGCATGAAAGCTTTTGCTTTATGGAAATATAAGCAATAAAGTAAAGGTCACATGCCACACCTCTAACGGAACATCCTGCTGTCAAAACTTGTCATAAATTCTCTCTGACATTTGCTATTGTATTATTTGTGACCAACAGAAGGCATGGATTTCACTTAACTGACAGCTAGAGTCTGAAGGCCTTGGAATGAGTCGAGTTGAACATTTTGGTATCATTTTCTTTGAATTCTGCTGTTGGACCTCTGCTTTACCAGGTATAGGAATTATTTTAAGCCATTTCTTTAAATTATACAAGTTGGATAATGAAATTAAAAAAAAAAAAAAATTGAGACATTATCATTTCACTGAATTAGGGTTACGTTTTCACGTCGACTTGGTTTATAAATGAGAAAAATCTTGAAGAAGACAAGATTT
>NW_013666707.1:249620-254446 GCF_000517525.1 Limulus polyphemus | reverse complement strand
ATATATATTTTTTTTTTATTATTATTATAAAATTAACTAAAAATGTACAAGTTAGAAACATTAGTAATTTTAATTTAGATAAATAAACAAAATACTTATGATCAATGATAACATGTACCAAGCTTGAGGGCTGCTGTATTTCAACATGAGCATGCTTGTAACTGGATCCATAGTTCACACAATGTTGTCCTGTGTAATAAATAGCATATTCTAAACAATCTTTGTACTACTAAGTTCTAAGCTTACATTTTGTTACTTTGATATGCTGATTAATTAATTATCTTTCACTCAATAAAAACTAAGACGAACTGATCTCGTAGTCTAATGAAATCCTTCAAATATAACATTAACTGATTCAACAATTTGCCGCCTACAATAATACATGGTATGTTTTTTTACATTGTGAACAAATGATATGTAAATAAACAAATTTATTACATGGAAGATGTTTCAATGGTATACATTGTTAACTTCTGTAATATTTGTAGGTGAAAAAATAATTTGTAATTAAGTGTAGCATTTTAAAATTATATGAAGTGTCCAAAATTCAAGCCCTGGATCTGTTTTGATAATTTTAATAATTTAACCAACCAAGAACCTAACCTGTAAATCTACCATACCATCAAAAGCATTTCTTCTGAAATGATTTTTCCAATGCTTCAACAATTGGAAGTTGTTATATCACATTGAGTTTCATATGTTTTGTTAACTTTTAACTACAGTTTTAACTACAATTACTTAACTATACTTTAATAGCACCAAATATGAATATTTATTAAGTTTTACCATAAACACCTCTTCTTGTGTCAGATAGTAATAATTCAATACTTCACTGTTTTCCATCTACAAAAAGTATCTTGTACTCCATAATGTAAACCAAGAGCTTAAAATGCCTCCTTTAGAAAGGTAGGTGATAAAAATTATTTCTGTAATTATAGGCTTACATTATTATAGTGTTACATCAGTGGTGAGTAGGGTTTGTGAAAGACTGATAAAAGATGCTTTGCAAGGTCATTTACCAAAGTTTTGTTGGATAGTAAACATGGTTTCACTAGGGGGAAAATCTTCCTTTACTCAGATTTTGACATTCTTTAAAGATGTTACTGCTTATGCAGATGAGGGTATAGATGTTGATTTGGTTTATCTGGATTTTCTGAAATAATTTGAAAACATGCCATATAAAAGGTTTGTTAAAAGTTATCTCTTTAGAGTGGAGGATAGATTGACTCATTGGATAAAAATTGGCTAGATGGAATTCAGTCAAACTGGTTTAATGTCATGGTGGGGTTCCTCAGGGCTCATTGTTAGGACCTTTGCTCTTTTTGATTTATATCAATGACATAGATAAAGAAATGGTCAATAGATTAGCAATTGATGTGTTCGAAGGAAAACAAAGTTTGATAATAAACAAGACGTTCGTATTACTGATTTTACTTTTTTTTGTTGTAGTGTTGTCTTGCCGTAGTTTCTCCCCATGATTACTGTTTTGTGTTTTATTTGTTTAATTATCATTTTATTTAGCAATTGTACTTTAACAATGTCCAAAGACTTGTGTAAATTCATTTTATTTTGCTATAGATACTGAAGATGGAATCTGATAGAATTTCGAAACATTTATCTATGTCCCCTTTTTGTTAATAAACAATATTGTATATCCTAAGTGTCATAATCTTGTTTATGGTCAATAGATTATTTAAGTATGCTGATGTAATTCAAGTTGCTGGCTATGAGGAAGATGTTACTGCTATACAGAAGGATTTGGGTTATTTGGTAAGTTAGGTGAATGTATGGCAGATGGGATTTAATTATAATAAATGCAAGGTAATATCACAATTTGAGTCATGGATATAATTTTGATAGAATAACCTTAACAATGTTACAGAAGAAAAAGATCTTGATGTTCTGGTTGATCAGACTCCTAAACCATCCAAGCAACGTGCTGTTGCTAATGGCAGAGCAAAAAGGATTTTAGGTTGTATCTACAAAAATATTAAAAACAAATCTAGAGAGAGGACATTGAATTGTTGGAAAGGATTCAAATTAGGGCAACTAGAATGGAAAGGTTGTCATATGAGGTCAGGTTAAGATCTCTGAACTTGTTTGCTCTTGAAAAAAGAAAAGTTAGAGGGGATCTAATTGAGGTGTTTAAGAATGTTAAGGTTATTGACAGTGTTGATGCATCATCTTTTTTTCATACTTAATGGTGTGAATGGTAGGACTAGGGGACACAATTATAAATTTTTGCAGGGTAGGAGTTATTTTCATTTTTTGAACAGTGTGGTTGGCCTTTAGAATGTGTTGCCTCTAATTGTGGTGGATGCAGTTAATGTAAGGAAGTTTAATGGAAGATTTGAATGATAAGGGCTGGTTCCCGAGTGTTTTAGTATTTTAAATTTAGTGACACTATAGCCTAGATGGGCCAAAAGGTCCATTGTTGTCCTAAACGTTTTATGTGCGAGGCCACATGGCCAGCTGAAGCTGACAAAAAACCCGGTAAAGACACCTACATCTACTTAAAGGTAGGCCTAACGTGCACTGAATGTTTTAAAAGCTCTTCAAATGACCAAGAGTTTGTTTCCCTAAATCGTGGAGTGTTGTTTAAATGCAATACTTTAATGAAAAACTGCACATTTTCAAAAATATATCTGGGGAAGAAATAACCTTATAACACCTAAGAAAAATATTAATGATAATTAACTAATGTTTTTATCCACAATAACTTACAGGATTATTCAATCATTAAAATACAGTATGATACACATACAATGTTAGGCATAGACAAAATAGCAAGCTCTTTATCATGTAAACAAATTTGTTTGAAATATTTTAAACTTTCCCAAAATGGCTGTAGCAATAACTAAAAGTTCAAGTTCAGTTTAAACCAAACTTTGTCAAAAGGGTGTTTAACATACCTTAAAAGTAAAAAAATGGTGAACTATCAGTTAAGTACACTAGTCTTAAAAATGGAACTATGGATAATATATTTTCTGAATATTCCTATGGTTTAATAGTGCCATTCACTGCTTGAAATTTATTGTTAGTGTTAGGTGCTACTGTTAGATAACCTCAAGAGCTGATTATACGTATAATAATAATAACCATTATTACACACAAGAATCACAGACGTTTATACCATCATTCCTTTCATAGTACTCTAGTAATAGCTTTATAAACTTTTGTCACATCTACCAAAGTTCGAGCTCTAATTGATCAATCACAAAACCATTAACTCTGCCCTCCTTTTCAAGCTGTAGTTACTCTTGCTGTGTTGGCTACTGAGAGAAAAATGAGAGCTGGCATAAGTTCAAGTGTTTGACTTTGGAAATTAAAACAAAATGTTTTAGCCTGTTTTTGGAAACTGACATACTTTCATTTTGCAGTTGACTAAAGCCTAAAGGAGCTTCAGTATACTGTAATTGTAAAATACATTTATGATTTCAAAATCTTAGCAATCAAGAATATCGCAAAAATGCAAAAAACAAAACTAAGTGATACTAGTAAGTGACTAAATAAATTAATTTAGACTGCACCATTACTTCAGTACTAGTACATAAATTCTTCACCACCCAATAGTGGGCACCACAGTTCTAAATCACAGCAGTCATTGCATGTTAATTGTGCCATGATGATTTTTAGTGAAATTAAGTTTCATAAGCAAGTTATCCTTTATCACAATTCTTTCAGTTCTCATTAGGCCTACCTTGTTAAAATTAAAAAGAATTTTAAAACTACTACTATTATTAGTATTACTTAAGATTTTAATAAAAATAAATAAATAAAATGGTGTCTTTGAAGCTTCTCATTAAGAACTCCATGCAATTTCTTTGTTTAAAAAACATTTCTAAAATGGTCTTTGAAGCTTCTCATTGCATAAGAACTCCATGAAGTTTCTTTGTTAAAAAAAATATTTCAATGTGTTTATGTAAAAGTTAATTCATTTCAATGCTCTGATGATTTTTTTAATTGCACTGTTTTCATTTTAATTTAACTATTACAACTACTAGTACTATTACAAACTGTAAAACGGTAACCGAAATATCACAAAAATTATAAGGCTACGTACTATTTATACAATTTAATACTTACCGTTGTTAAACAAACAACAATATTTGAGTTACCTAAGACTAGAGAAAGACTGGGTTTTTTTTTGTTGTTGTTGTTGTTTTTTTATGATTTTGCGATTCGTATTTCGATTTTCGTTTTGACCGACTTCAGTTCAACTTTCAAGTCCAACAGTTCAAGTGCGAAATTTTATAACTTTTACTTTTAGAGCCATAATTCAACTATAACGTATGTTTTTCTGATATTTTTTTAATCTGCAAAAGAGACACACTTTAAAAAATTGGCTTCCCTTAACTATCACATACAAATATGGCTTTCTGATGTTTTATAATTTACAGTTGAAGTAACTAATTAAGCCCAACCAAATATTTACATTGATTTGAAAAATGACACAATACCCGTTTTCATCTTAAACACATACATGCGCAGTTAATTCACTGCATCAATAGAAAAATGTCTAGATTTTGCCTCCTATAATTTTAAACTCGCACGTGGTAACATTGTTGTAAATTAATTTAACGGTTGGATTTGTAATGACTGAATTATTTTTAATTATTTTGATTATTATTATATTATTAGTAGTAGATAAGATAACTTGTCTTTTCTTTTTTGATATTGTTAATCTACCTTTACTTTAGTGCTACTACTATAAAACACCCGCGCACCAGCTGCGAGATTCAGAGACCCCTCATTCGATGACGAGGAACCCACTTTGAGACTAATAATGGCTGGAGACGGCTTAAATGGGTAATGAAGAAAAACTT
>NW_013666707.1:247386-249014 GCF_000517525.1 Limulus polyphemus | reverse complement strand
AGTAATTGAACTGCAGTCAGAGAGTGTGTAATTGAGTATTGTCGAGCACGAGCACATGAGACGTTCTAGCGTTTGTTATAGAGCGACTGTTGAAATTAAGTGTATCGGTAACGTTGTATTCGGAAAGAATAAACCAGTTTTATTTAAGAAAGGACTTGTGTCGCTAAAGTTTCGTCGGAACGAATTTACGGAAAATTAAGTGGCGTAACAATATATATAATTATTTGCTATATATATCTCAGACTTATAAGAATCGTTATTTTATTTTTTGTGTTCAAGTGTCATTATATTCTTAGATAAAGACAGTGGTATTTTCGCGGCTTTTATGAGAAGTTATCAAACATAGACTTTATTGAGCTCATTGATCTATATATAGATATATATATAAAGACGAAATGTGTGTTGTTTGTACCCTAACTGCTCTGAGCCTATTGGGCCAATCTCAACCAAAATTTGTATGTAAACACTATGAACTATGAGGAATGTCCTAAGAGGATCAAAATTTAACTTAACCCTATTTCTATTTTGTAAAATCTGTTGGTTAATTACTTCCAGCCTATTGAGTCAGTCTCAAACAACCTTGTCAGGTTGACGCTTTAGACAATCTTGAATATTCTAAAGAGATTCAAGGTCAAAGTATGAAAGTTGCTGGATTGTTTCTCAAACAACCATGCTTTTCTCGTGGTCAGTGAGATATAGGGTGTTCAAGGATCACCTCAAAATCTTTATTTGTTTGTAGCTGGAAAGCAAACTCCAAGTGTTATTTATGAAGAAGCTTTGTTATAATTTTAAAATGTTGAGATAATATTTATGTTAAAGTTATTACTTTGAAATATACGACTGCTGTTAAATTTACATTGTTTTAATTAAGTTTAAACATTCCCCGTCTGTTGACGGGTATTTCAGCTTGTATATAACATGAGTGAGATGTACATTTTCATGTTTGTTGTTTTCAGAATGTTACAGTGAGAAAACAGTTCACAAATAGAATTATATAGTTATTCATAATAACGGTAGTTTTTTGTGTAATAACATAATAGAACCAGACAACAACCAAAAAGTTCTCGAGAAAACGTGCGAGTTATTATTAATACAACCAGTCTTTAATCGGACATCACATCGAGCACAAAAAACTAGACTTTGAAGAGGGAGCTCACAACAGTATATCAAGAACGTCTAATGACATTCAAATATTGGGGTATAACTATATATTATAATAGGACCTTGTGCATTTTAGTGTGTTGAAATTAGTTAAAATTGTATTATATTATTTGTTTACAATTTATTTATTAAGATTTTCATTTTGGGAATAACTGATATCTAATGAGAAGTTAGGGAATATTATACAATGTTAATACTAATAGTAATAGAACTTGGAAGACAATGTGTAACTAACACTAACAGTGTAAGTAATGGCAATCGTACACACTGACCTAAGTTAAACTTAAAATTTATACCTTAATTTTTTTAAAGTTTTAAGTTAAGCCATTTAATTTCATCTTATGCTAAGATTTCTAACTATCAAATCCAGTCTATATGTATCCTAGTGCAGTGGTGGGATTCAGCAGGTTCGCACCGTTTCGTGCGAACCTGTTCTTAGAATTTAATGACCTCCACGAACCGGTTGT
>NW_013666707.1:233563-246458 GCF_000517525.1 Limulus polyphemus | reverse complement strand
GTGTTAAGTGACTGATTGAGGAATAACTACTTAAACTAGTTAGTGTTGAAATGTTTTACATATTAAATTATTGTAACTTAAAAAGAGTTTAAAAGTATATATTTAAATCTTAGTTTTAACAATTCATTATTTTCATTTTTAATGTGCTAAACTTGATAAACTGTAAGAAGTGCATCTCTGCACATTTTCATTATCAAAATGTATTAACAAAATTGAATGTGATGAAGGCATTAAAGTGAATAGTAACAGTAAGTTACACGAGTAATAATAAAATAAAATAAAAAGAGTTATAGTAACTGGTTATTAAACCTTGAGATTTTAACTATGACATCTTGTATACCTATCTGTGCCTCATTGCTTAAAGACTGGGCCAAGTCCAAATATCCTTATATTGTCCTATGCTACTGCCTACTGCTGGAGAGGGATAGAGAGTAAAACATTTTTGAAGTGGGGTGGAGAAGTGTTCTGCAGAAGTACAAGAAAGTAAAGAATTAGGCTAGAGTTTGATTGCCTACATCATGTGTGTATTATTCATCTGAGCAATTTTTCAAGGTTTAAGAAATGTACATGATTGAGTAGTACACCTACAAATGTTCACAATTTTAAACATTCTCAGCATTTGGATAGTGAATGTGATTGTGAGGCATTTTATTTACAAGGATTATCTGTAGTGTATGCATACTTAACACTGCACCATGAACTACACATGCTTTAAAGATTAAAACATTAAAAAATTAATTGTATGTTAACATACAAGGTTGTAATTAGAATTATATGAAATGTTAGCCTTTATTTTTATCAATATTGAAAACATTTTACAAGTTTTTGTTTCATAGATTCTACTTGTATGGTAATATATAAGATCATAATTAAAATTATATGAAATGTAAATTTTCTTTTTATCAACATTGAAAGCATTTTACAAGATTTTTTTAATATATTTTCTACTTTAAAGTTACGAAGTTGAATATGTTACTAAAAAATAAAACATTTAAAAATACTCAAAAAACAAAGTATATTAGGCCAAGTTAAAAAATGTACATATTTAGCATCCTCACTCACTTCCTTTTCTCCAGCTGCCTTCCCTCACTTTTTGTAGTTATCATTTTTCAATCGTACAAAGGAGACTTCTGAATAAAAAATGAGATGAACACGGTTGATTCATTTTGCCCTTTTTCTTTATTTCTCATAAATTCTCTTTTGTTTTGATGAAAAAATTAAACTAAGAAGACTTCTGTTTGATATGGACCTTTTGAAAAAATGCAACAATCATGAAAAAAGGGTGGAAACTTTCAAAGTGGTCATTGAAAAAAAAAAAAAGAGACTAACCATTTTTTCACTTTGCCTTAAGATTATTTTTTTTAACACTGGTACTTTTAAGTTTTAATTAACACTAAGAAAGGTCAAGAGGATGTCCAATTAACATTTTCAAGCCATGAATAATTAGTGTCTGAAATTGTACGAAGATGGTATATGGAAAATAAAGAAACGGGACAACAGATGTAATTTCATTTCAGCTACACTGGTAAACAAACAGGAGATTGGATGTTTCTTCTGAAGCCTGTCACATTTAGTGGTCTAAGAAGACAAAGCACAGTTATGAACATAAGACTAAGTAGCAAAAAGCTGTTCAGCTGATTGAGATCATTCAATAAAGAAATTATTCTAAACTAAAAATAATCTGTCACGTACATAAATTTATCAAACACTAAAAATTAGTCCAGTTTACTAACACACAACCACTAAAATTCATCCTAACAAAACACATGGGTCAAAGTGTGAGATTTCATTTACAACTGACCCCCATAAATAATACTCTTGAGAGTTTAGTGATTAGAAATTAAACTGTGCTTTGAATTATTCTTGTTATTCATTATGCATTTACCTTTTGTTCTTTACCTAACATAATCTATGGACAACAAAACACCCCCTTGGTTCTTTAAGGGTGTCCTTGCATACCCACCCTTGGGAAAAGTAAAAAAATTAAACCACCCTTTTACTTTTCAAGAAGTCATCGATTAAACTCCTATAAGGTGCTGATCTCCACCAATGCCGATGGCAACTTGTTCCATAAGTCAATCACTCTGTTAGAAAAATGAAACTGGAACCCAGCCAGTCTTTTCAAAATCTTAAGTTTGTGCATTCTCATCCTGGTGTCTTTGGATTACAACACAAAGAAATCAGAGGCTTTTTTTTTCTATTGATCACATGGATAATCTTATAACCTTCAATAATATCACTTGATAATTTTCACATAAGAAAGTAATTTAAAAAATCTTAACTTATCTCTATATAAGATAACCTTTCTTCTCCCAGAATCATTTCAGTAGTCCTCCTCTGAACCCTTTCCAATAAGTCAGTATCCTTTTTTAGATAAGGAGACCAAAAACTTGTACACACCATTCCAAGTGATGCCTGACTAAAGCTTTGTATAGAGAGAGAATTTTCTCTTTTGAGATAGTAAGTTTCAAAAGTTCTGTAGACTAACACTTTCATATAGCTGACTGTTCTTCAGAAACAAAAAGGGTAAAAGTTGAAGAGTGTGGTATAATAAATATGAAAAAGAGATTACATATCATGTTAGTAGAAAAGGTATATTTTGAGCTGGCCTTGAAAGCTGACCAATTCTGATAGAAGAGGGTGTGTGTCATTAAGCAACAGAAATGTCAAGGCTATGTATCTAGCTCAAGGTTATGAAATATGGAAGAGTATGATGAAGATGATAAGAATTATGTATTTATGAAAAGAGAAAATGTAATAACTCAAGACCAAGGTAGAAACATAAAAAAATATTAAAACTTGAAAAAACTATAAACCAATAAAATAGAATAAAAAAGATTAATGTTTAGCATTTTGAACTTAAGTTGCACCGTGGTATAAGACTGGTAGGGCTTCATTTGGAGTATAGGTGCTATGTTTGAAAGGCAAAATAAAGGTTGGAAATGCAAATTTGATTATGAGGGGCAATATTATGTATTTGAAAACTTTGTTTTATAGGTATATGAATTTAAAGGCTATACTTAACATGGACTTGATGTCTTGGCTTCTTACATTTGTAAGTGAGAGATGGCCTCAATGAATCGAATAGCCATTTCTATTATTTTTTTAAAAAATCCAAAAGGGTGACTGTAGTATGGAACTTAAATTGAAACAAAGCCTACATCTCGATACCCCCCCCCCGAACATTCAACTGCTTTCCATCTTCAGAATGTTGTAGTATACATGTAGTTATATGTGTTTCTTTATTATGTATGCTGCAATTTTCTGAAAATAAGCTAATAGCTGAGATATTTGGTAAAATGAATAAAATATGGAGACATGGGCCATTTTAGTTGTATGGTGCTACTTTTAACAGACAGTTCCACAAGAATGAAAATAATCGGGTTGTTTGGAGCACTTTGTTACTGCTTTTTTTAGATGATCCCACAAAATATGTGTTATTATGAAGACTGACTAGTTTGTGTAACCACAGATGGAAAGGTGGGGGGGTCCTGTTTATTTAATTCTACGTTTAATTATGAGCACATGGTATATTAGTACACATATTTTAACACAACCTTCTAGTGGTATCCTAAGAAATTATTTAAATGAGCAATTAATGGTTAACATTTAGTAATTCTGTCTTTTGCATACATTACAATTAGTTTTCCAAAGTTAATCAAATGTTGTAGAAGTTACTTTTCAACAGTTTTTTCTTTTTTTTTTTGTTAATGATGGCATCATACATATGTTGGTTTTGAAGATCTTAAACCCGGAAGTTAGAAGCATAGCTCCATACAAGGCTTGCAATGTAAGGTTATTTGGATAAGTTTGTATGTTTCCATTTACTGGTAACTTTACAAATTCCTGAAGGTTATTAACATATTTCTTATTTTCAGGACAGGAAGAGGAACGTTGAATTGTGCTTGTATTAAGCTTTCTGTAAAGAATGATGTTTTTATCAATATACACTTAAAAGGTAGGAGTGACATTACTTTGCACTCCATGGAAACAACCTTTGTTCTAGAAATGGAAGCTAGTTGAATGCATGAAAAACACAGTTATTATAAAAAGGATGATAAAATGTTTGGAAATCATGGTACTGTCACAAAGATGAAATATAATGCTTATAAACCACATATTTTGTATAGAGGAAGATGAAATAATGCTTGGTAACCATGGTATTATAAGGAGAAAATAAAGTAGTGTTTAAAAACCATGGACACTTTAAGAAGGACAATAAAATAATGCTTGGAAACAATGGATATTGTAAAGAAGATGTTAAAATAGTGCTTAGAGCCCATGGTTACTGTAAGGAGGATGGTAAAATAATGGCTGAAGACCATGATTATAAACTAATGCTTGGAAACAATGGATATTGTAAGGAAGATGTTAAAATAGTGCTTAGACTCCATGGTTACTGTAAGGAGGATGGTAAAATAATGGCTGAAGACCATGATTATAAACTAATGCTTGGAAACAATGGATATTGTAAGGAAGATGTTAAAATAGTGCTTAGAGTCTATGGTTACTGTAAGGAGGATGGTAAAATAATGGCTGAAGACCATGATTATAAACTAATGCTTGGAAACAATGGATATTGTAAGGAAGATGTTAAAATAGTGCTTAGAGTCCATGGTTACTGTAAGGAGGATGGTAAAATAATGGCTGAAGACCATGATTATAAACTAATGCTTGGAAACAATGGTTATTATGAGGAAGATGAGAAAATAAATTTGAAACCATGGTTATTATGGAGGGGTAAAATATGATTGAAACCATGGTCACTGTAAAGATGATGGTAAAATAATGAAGGTCATGATTATTGAAATGATGGTTATGGATTAATGCTCAAAAACCACAATTATCGTAAAGGAGGAGGATGATGCTTGGAAACCACAATTACTGAGGAATTGATGGAAGATAATGCTTGGTACTTGAACAAGCACAAATATGAGTGTTACTTTGGAACTAGAATTGATGTATTTATCATTTTTATTACCAAATATTAAACTTTATAACATCACAGGTGTTATATTAATCACAAACATTGACCATGCTCATAAAAAATAAACAACTGTTATACATAGAGAATCATGTACACTTGTCATTTTAATTGTTGATTTTGTTACAATTAAAATATTGTGATTTATGACTGTAGTTGAATTATTTTTATTCTAGTTTTCTGAATACAAGTCAATTAGTGGTTCTTTTTTAATAAATATTTTATATATATATATATATTTTCTTTTTTCCAAGCAAAAACTTAGAAATTACTTAATTGTGTTTCATAACTATGTGTTTTATACGAAGCTACACCATTGGATAATGAAATTAAATCAAACTCAAACATTATAGTTTCTTTGTTTGAAAATTGCATGTTCTGTGAATATACGTGGATGTTTCAAACACGTGTATGAAGCTGTGTAATTATGTTTAGCTTATACATAGTTTAATGCAGATTGTTTATTATTTTCTTAAGTGTTTCAGAAGTGTGTGTAAAACTTCTAAAAAGAAAGTTCCAGACCTTGAGGTGATTTATTTATTTCTTAGGTGGCTTCAGGAAAATAGCATACTGGCTTCAGCAATACAGATTGGAAGCGAGAAGAAAACATTTAACATTGCCACATTACGATGAATCTTCTCCTGAAATATATTCAAAGGTTAATCGATCTCTAATTGTCAAAGGAATGGATCCTGAAAAGGTTGCTGCTGACCTGAACTGGACTGTTGAAGAGGTCAAATCAGTAGTATTTTATTACTTCAGACATGGAGATTTAAAACAAAAGCCAAGAATACCGTCAGGGGGGAGGTTTAAAATGTTGACTCCGGAACAAGAACAGCTGATAGTAAAATTTAAACAACAGAATTCTAATGCAACGATGAAACAGATCCAGTCTTATGTGCTGTGGGATCAGGTCAACTTTCCTCAGGTTAATTACATTTCACAGTCAACATTAAGACTGCTTCTGAGGAAACATGGGTTTGGAAAGTCAAAAGAAAAACAAATCTGCACAAGTTCAGAATAAACAAGTTAGTTACAAGATGTTGTCAAGTTGTTAGGTATTAATGTATGTATGTATGTTTATTTATTTTGTAAATACATAATATACAAAAAATGTTTATTCCTCCGAGTCTTGCAACAGTCAAAAGACACTTTTAACTTGTTTATCTGATGGAGTACTGGTTTGAGTTAGTTGATATATAATTTACAATATTCTTTTATCTTAATTCTTCTGATATTCAACAGAAATGGAAGCTAGTTAAAATTGTCGTTTACCAATTCCGCATAAATAACTAACTTTTGGAAAGTACTGTATATTTTACTTCCTTTTCAACCAAGAAAAGTAGAAGTTATAACAGCACTTGTGGTAACAAGTATGATGATGACATTTTTGTATGAGAGGTGTAACTATTACTTTTTTGAAGGATAAATTAATAGTACGTATTTGAGCAATTAATAGATTAAAATCAAATGTACAGTAGTTTAAGCCTACTTTTGGCAGGTGGTTTATCTCTCAAAGAGTCAGATGATTTTTTTCCAACTGAGGTTCTATTGTTTAAGTGAAAAATCTTTTATTAAAATTGTTATCATTGTGTTTTTATATATTTTGTATTTACTCTGTCCATATAGCTAAATACTGGAGCAATATAAACGAGCTGAATCCACGAGTAAGCATGAGGCTATAATGGTAGTACTTTTAAGATCTAGATTTGTGATCAGACAACCATCAGTATGTGCCCTGGGGCTATTTCAAAATGTGATAAGGTAAAAGTAATTTTGATTATAGCAATGGCACATTTTTGTAACTGTAGTGTCACATAATAAGAAAACGTTTGTGAGTCTTCGTGTGCTTCTGAATGCATTCATACAGATAAGACCTAGTGGTTTCTCAAGTTTTACCCTTTTTTAAGATTCGGGTAACTTCTGATCAGAGCAAGCTACCAACTTAAATCAAAAATTAAAATCAAGCTGATAATGAGTATAGCTAATTGAATATATAGTTCCTATTTATAGAGGTTAGAATGCATTGTTTTGTTGGGAGTCCATCAAACAAACACCAAAGAATATCTGGTATCCAGTTTCCAATTCTCTCAACTAGTCTCATTTTCTTCAATATGATTCTTGCTTTTCATGTGTTTGGTCAGAAATTTGTATTTCATTGTAGCCACTCCTTGTACTTTTTGTTAGAATTACTGTTTTCATTATGTATTTATGATAGTGTTTGAAATTTTCTGTTTTTTGTTTCTGTAGATAAAAGACATGTTCAGAGCAGCTAACTGTTGTTTATTAAACATTGAATATGTCTGTTGTTAGTGTTATCTACATTCTAATTGTTGCGTTTAAGATTAGGTGTGGTTCCGTATATTGAAAGGATCAATTAAGTTCTCTGTTCACTGAGCCCACTATTAGAAATAGTTTTTCCCATTCCTGGGAGGAAGTACCTTTTGTAAATAGGTGTATAGTTGCTGCTTCTGGAGTCTGTACATATAATGTCAGAAATATATACATTTGTGAAACTTATCTGCTGTTTTTTTTTGTTGTTGTTGTTGTTTTACATATATAACTTGTGAATTTGAACTTTGTGTTTATTAATTAATATAATGACTTGCATTGTGAAAAATGGTACAGAATTACCCATGTTGTTTAGAATTAGATGTTCTTGCCTGATACAAATCATATGATATTTTCTTCTAAGTGCTTATGGATTTTTAAATGTTTTTACTTTTTAACAAACATCATAATTTTTCATCAGTTTTAAGATATGATGGACTTGACTCTGACTTGGTTGTTGTTATGATCCATTTATCTGAATACATATACTTTAGTCTCATATGTATTATATATATATATATATATACTTGCTAGATGTTCCTGATTGTTAGTTGTTATATACACATCAGTTTGTAGTCACAGAGCAACAATTTATTCTGTACTGAATATGTTGGGGGCTCAGAACAGACGTATAAGCAACAATATGAGATGATGTTAATTATTATTATGTTCATATTTTACGTGTTATTTAATTCAGTTGTCTCTTGAGATTTTTTATGCATATCAACCAGCACCCTGTTAAAGTTACTTATATCTGGTGTTAAATTGAGGCAAAAATAATTAACACTGGGTAGCATTGAGGTCTTTGTCATGGTAACTATAGTCAAGTACATTGTATATTGCTATAACTGTATGTACATTAGTCTGTCATCTGTGTAAATAAGTTGGTTGTTACTTGTTAAAATATAGAAAATCTAAAAAAATATAAATATGGATAATTGTGCTCTCCAAATCTGAAGTTATTGAAAAAAATGGGAAAGTTGTACATATATGTAGATAATTAAAGAGAGAGAGTTAACATTCATTTAATAGTTCTGGATAAAGTTCTTGTGTATAGAATATACTTCATATAATTTGTCCTTATGATCTTGTTGATTAATCTGACATGTGTGTGACTGTGAACTTGTTGATTAATCTGACATGCATGTGACTGTGAACTTGTTGATTAATCTGACATGCGTGTGACTTGAGTCACACGCGTGTCAGATTAATCAACAAGTTCACTGAGACACACGCGTGTCAGATTAATCAACAAGTTCACTGAGACACACGCGTGTCAGATTAATCAACAAGTTCACCGTGTCAGATTAATCAACAAGTTCACAGTGTGACTCAGTGAACTTGTTGATTAATCTGACACGAGTGTGACTCAGTGAACTTGTTGATTAATCTGACATGCGTTTGTCTCAGTGAACTTGTTGATTAATCTGACATGCGTGTGTCTCAGTGACCTTGTTGAATAATCTGACGTGTGTGACTCAGTGAACTTGTTGATTAATTTGACACGCGTGTGACTCAGTGAACTTGTTGATTAATTTGACACGCGTGTGACTCAGTGAACTTGTTGATTAATTTGACACGCGTGTGACTCAGTGAACTTGTTGATTAATTTGACACGCGTGTGACTCAGTGAACTTGTTGATTAATTTGACACGCGTGTGTCTCAGTGACCTTGTTGAATAATCTGACGTGTGTGACTCAGTGAACTTGTTGATTAATTTGACACGCGTGTGACTCAGTGAACTTGTTGATTAATCTGACATGCGTGTGTCTCAGTGACCTTGTTGAATAATCTGACGTGTGTGACTCAGTGAACTTGTTGATTAATTTGACACGCGTGTGACTCAGTGAACTTGTTGATTAATTTGACATGCGTGTGACTCAGTGAACTTGTTGATTAATCTGACACGCGTGTGTCTCAGTGAACTTGTTGATTAATCTAACATGCGTGTGACTCAGTGAACTTCTTGATTAATCTAACATGCGTGTGACTCAGTGAACTTCTTGATTAATCTGACATACATGTGGCTCAGCTTCAGAAACTTCAAAGTTCCTTCATATTGGTGTTTGAAATTTCGTTTTTACAAAAATTGCTCAAGAGAAGACTGAGTTGTTAGGTGCAGTATTATAAGTATCTCTAGTCTTGTTTGCTCAGTAATCACTGATGCTACAGTAAAGCATTGATCTATCTTTTTTTTAACAACTTGTTATATAAGCTTTAAGCTGCAGATATTGTTGAAAATAAATTAATTTTACTAGAACTTAATCTTAAAACTTAAGTTTGAGAACGTGAATAGCATATGATGTATAGAACTGTGGAATAAATACTGTATGAACTATCTCACGGTAAACTAAAAAATACTTGCTTTTCTCTGTCATCGTGTATTTTCAAATTATAAAACGATGTGTTTTAAGTATCTTGGGTCATGGATATTTTACTGTGACACTCTAGATAAATAGAAATTTCCAAATTTTAGTCTTGTCTCTTCTCATAAGCATTTAGACAGTGTCCTGCCATTATCAGCCAAATAGGCATTGCTTGTATTGTAGTGTTGACAAATAAATAATATAAATATATGTTTATTAATTTGATTTTACTCTTTGTGTAACTGTCTGTGAAGGAAAGATCAGTAATGTTTTTCATTCTATTCTGTCTGTGCAAGACATAATTTTTTGGCAGAAATCCAAGTATATACTGCCAATTCAACTCATCAGATAGACAGGAAATAATCACAGTGCTAATCTGTCTTACCTTAGTAGCTAATGTTGAACTCATCTTATTATATTCCACATGGTACTTCTATTGCTAACTGAAAATTTTAATAATTTAAACCGATACAAGTAAAGAACAATAACGATTGATGCTTTTTGTATTATAAATAATATCTTTCTAATAATTGCCTATCCAGAGATTTTACCTGTAATTAGATGGTGACCAATGTTAAAGTTTTTAATATCAAGTTTTTCATGTTTAATATATATAAACTAATGTACTAATGAATGTTATTACATCTGCTCGTTTGCTTTTAATACACTGGTGGCTGTGAATTTTCTGAAAGGTAGTCTTTTAGGATTTGATTGTCTTGATAGAAGTACACGGTCTTTGTAATTAGAAATATGTTTAGAATAATGGTTTGGTAAATTTTGTAGCTATGAGCCTGCTGCAATAAAATAATAATTAAACTGGAAGATGTATTGAATTAATCTGTTAATAAACACTATACTTATATTAAAGGTTCAGTAAAAAATAACAGCATAAGCTTCAAAAAGTAAAACATTTGGACCTATTGTTTAATTGATGTAAACTTCTATTAAGTGATGATAATTATATTAAAAAACAAATTCTCTGCGATCATGAAAAACTTTATTTCATCACAAAATAACTTTTTACTTTGCATTTTCTGTTAGTGGCAACTGCACACCAAGTAAACAGTGTTTCCATATTGGAATAGAGGTGTTTAAACATTTGTTTAACAACAAGTAAAAGCTTGGAATGGTCTATTCTTTCATTGAGGGGGGGGTGTCTGTGGGCCAGACTAGTTTGGAGAATTCCACTCTTCATCAGTGACCCAAGACACTACCACCGAATGAAGCTTCAGACCAAATCAAGCCTTTATAGTAGTGAGTGTAAAACACTTAAATACACCATTGTGATCAGTGTTTCCATATGTTCTATTCAGTGACAGTTTTTATTCGTGGATGGATTAAGGGTCAGACAGTCCTAACCCTAAGACTAGGGTAAACATCTAAACTCAGTAGGAACCTTTTTTTGAGCCCAAGCCTGGGGCTATAGCCCCCACCTTAATATGCTCATTTCTTTATTGATCAGCAAGTTTAAGTATGTTAGTGGTACTTTCTAAGCATTCAGAAATAAGTACATTTATAGACAATGTTACATTAATTAATAACCATAGGGTACTTAAATATTTCTGGTGAAAATACCTATGTTTATAAAATTAAACATCTTTATTTTAAAGCCATAGGCACAAGGCTGTGAAAGGTATTATGGAATGCGTTTTGAAATGATCCCATGTAGTTTTAAGTATTTTTGAGGGCCCATTAGATAGGTGAGCATCAAATATTGGAGAAAGGAGGGGTCTTTGAAAAATTTCTTCATTATTTAATTACTTAAGTAAGCTTGTTTTTGTGACTTTAAAGTCATGAACTTTATCTAAAGTGCACTGTCTTCTTAGAAATAATTATTCTTTAGTATATTCTAAAAAGACTAATGATATTTGTGAACAATAAATGTTTTAAATGTTGTTTTTTGCAGATTTATAATAATTCTTATTAAAATTTATGTTAACTGTGATAAATTAAAGAGATACTTGTCAATTTTATGGCCTATTGATACCTTACTTTTGATGAACTTACTGTTCATTTTTGAAATGTTGTAGCATTTAAAATACATGATTTATTTTTTAAGATGTTAACATCCCTTTAAGTAAAAAATATACCACTAGATATATTTAACATTCTATAATTGACCTGGGTAACAGGTAATGACTTTGAATCAAATAACCTATCAGTCATGAATAAAATGGTAGGCATGGTGTTACATATAATGACTGAAATACATTAATTTCACCCTTCCATGACTAATTTAGAATATATATTTATTCAGATCTATAGATAAAATTGGTCAACATTTTTGTGCAGGTTTTCTGCTTGCAGAATGAAATTCATGATAAACAGATGTAGAAAAGATTGTATACTTCTGCTAATCCTTTTACTTTGGTGAAGCTTGCATATGTCAGTGACTTAAAACTCGTATCATTTTGTCCTGTGTCTGAATCCACTGGGAGAGGTAAGCCAACCTGAAGAGGTGACTCAGACACTTGTAGAATTTGGAATGAATTAGGTTATTTTTTTCTCCCCTAGAAACTTTATTTGGAACCGTCAGTGAAGTACTGTAATCTGGTACACTTCACTTATCTGAATTTTGGTGGTAAATTGGAATTCCTTTATCTTTGTCCTGTGACAAGTATGTATCAGCCCACTAAAGTCACAACAGAATTACAGGGCTTTCAGTAAATGAAATGCTTAATGCCACATTTTTCACTGTGAATAAAGATTTTGTTTTTTGTTCACTTGTGTTTGTTTCTTTCCTTTGCTGTTTGTATTAAATTTATTTTGTGCATGACATTTCAGAATCTGCATCTGGTGGTTCCTTCAGAAGTTATCTGTCAGATGCAGTGGCTGTGAATACCACATACACATATTTTTAAAAGTTTACCTTTTAAAACTTCTGATTCTAATGAACACATTTGCACTGTGATAATCATGAGATTGTTAGCCAAAGTTAAAAAAAAAAAACATATAGAACAGTTTTGTGAATGAAAGAACCCTTTACCTTCAGAAATTAATTTTATTTACATTTCAACATTTTGGTCTTTGTTAAAAAATTACAGGTGCTGATGAGACTTAGGTTTAACAAGGACATGGTATAATATCTGTTATAACTGAGCCTTGTCAGTAGCCATAACCCTTGCTTGGTTTTGAATCCAAAAATATATTTTCCTGGAAGTAAGGGTGATTTTATTCACAAAATTTCTGAGACACTTCAGTCTGTTCTACTTA
>NW_013666707.1:214717-233294 GCF_000517525.1 Limulus polyphemus | reverse complement strand
AGTAACTACTTTGTTTTTTTTTTTTTTTGCTTTCCATATTTTTCTGGTATTGATGGGTATTTTCGTAATGAAAACTTCAGCCTGTTCATGTTTAATATCTCATAGCAGTTTACTGTACACGTTATTGGAAGATACTAGCTGTTATGAAGTAAACTGTATTTTATGAATGTGTAAATAAATGAAGAGATTGTAAGTGGCCTTATTAACTTGGGTTTATAAAAATCCCGATTTGGTGGTTTGCTTTGAATTTACCTACATCTAAAAAGTTCCAAGTAGTAAAAAACCATCATTTCTGAGATAACAGAATGCCTTGGTATCCCTTCACACCTTGAAGTTATATTTAGATAAACAATAACGTAGCAGAAAGAAATTATGGGAGAACTGAGTGGGCAAAAAAAGGTGTTTGTTTTGAAATTTTCAGAAGCAAACTAAATGTGAGCCTTAAAGTTTGATAGACTTAAGGTGTACGATGAAATTGGAGGTGCTAAAATCAGTAAACCCACGTATAAGAAATACCTTTACTATCTTGTAAACAATGGAACTTGCAACTGAAGGGAAAATGTATAAATAATTCACCCATTGAATTTGACAGTATGTTAGATTAATGTTGCTTCATATTTGTTGAAGAGGGAGTTTGAGGAGGAACGGTAAAAGTGTCTGAAACCAAAGGAACTATACAAGATGCCCCCAAAAAGTGACAATGACAGAAACTGGAAATGGGACTAGGCATGGCCTAATGGTTACAAATCCTGAAACAGAAAATTGACAAAAAAACTGGATCAGCACTTTAGGGCTGTGGGTGCATTATAAGAATGACGGTCAAGTTACACTATTCAGTCACAAGTATGGCCGGGCGGTTAGGGCACTTGACTCGCAATCTGTGGGTTCGAATACTTGTCGCTCAACATGCTTGCCCTTTTAGTCATGGGGGGTGTCATAATGTTACAGTTAATCTCACTACTCATTGATAAAAGAGTAGCCCAAGAGTTGGTGATGTTGACTAGCTGCCTTCTCTGTAGTCTATCTCCGCTAAATTTGGGATGGCTAGTACAAAAGTTGACATTGGGTATATCTAACTAGCCACCTCCTCTCTAGTTTTTAGTTCAAGATGAAATAATTTATAAATGATCATAGTTGTATGCTTAAGAAATAAACTTCTTGAAAAAAGTTTTACACTTATGATAATACTGTTGTTAATCAACTGCTTCCATAGGAGCATACAGGAAAGAATAATTGAAATTGGTCCATTTGTACAACACTGGAAGAGGTTCAAAATACTCCCGAATTACTTTACTTTTACACCTGTTCTTCAGCAGATCGTAGCAAACTGGAGTGATTGTGGTTTGAATATATTTAATATTTTCTTGTGAAGCAAATATTAAGGTCAAACAAAGTAGTCGGCAGAATCCTGCATATCTGATGTAACTTTTTATCTTCTTTGTTATTATGTTTAGATATATGCCTCATTTTCTAGCTTCCTGCTAGAAATTCTTGAATGAAATTCATTAATATGTTGAATATTCTCATACATTGAAAAAATAATAATAATGTTGAGTTTATCAGGTCTCAGGATTTAAGTAAGAAGGGTTCTGTATAGATGAAAAATAGCATGGTCCTGAGAATAGTGATTCCTGATTGGATAGGAGAATGTTGATTCAGTCCTGCCTTTCTAAACTACTAGCCTAGTCAGAAAACTGAGAAGGAGTTCCAACACTGATTAGGCCTAAAACTGGTTCTTTAATTTAGCTTTTTGCTTTTTATTGGGATCACACTACTGTCCATATATTCAGAACTCTTTTTAATTAACTACTCAGACCTGATAAAGACCTTATTATAGAGTCTGAAATGTAGTCCTCAAAGTGAATAGAAGGCTGAAGCATATGACACTATTCAACATATCAACACATTGTTTAAAGCTATCTTTGAGAGAAATCACTTATAAGTTTTCAAATAATAACACAGAAAGCTTAACCTTTAAATATGAAATCATGCCTTGTTAAACTTTCAATTTTTTTTTCTGTTTCTTGCCTCATAAATACTACATTAAGATGTACAAAATTTATTTTAAGACAAAATTTCATGTGTTATCATAGATACACCATTTGTTTGTGCATCTGTAGGCTTAAGTGTTTAATATTAAGAGAAATAGGCTTAAGACATGAATTCAAAAGTTGTAAGATTGTGATTGATGTCCATTATGTTTCATTGTATTATTTATAATTGATAAATCCAGTAGTACTGTTATTGTAGTACATTGATTTAATCCAGCTTCTTAACAATCTTCTTTTTTGAAATTACAGGTCACAGGAGAATCTCCGACAGTCAGCTATACATGAATGCTCTTATTCCATTCCGAGAGAGACCTCAGTGTTTTGTGTGCAAAAAGCATTTTTTTAACAACCAGACTTTGAAGAGGCATATGGATGTACACAGGTCCAATCGTCAAATTTATCGCTGTGAAATATGCTTGAAGTCCTATAGCTATGAAACGGGATTGTTTCGACACAAGAGAACCCATAAGGAATTTTTTAGATAAAAGTTTTTTTTACAGTAACTGCTGTTTCCATGTAAAATCCTAGTTTTGAAACCCAACTGTGCACAGATGCATTTTTATGTGGAATTATTTCAATGATGTGTAGTTTTTATTGATTAATGTAAATATTATGTGATATTGTTTAATTTGAACACATTTTTATTCAGTGGTTGACTAAGAATGTCGTCAGTATCTGTAATATCTTTTAACTTGGACTTGTAGGTAAGAAGATGAGATTTGCTGATCCACTTTTTGGAATTAGGCTTTCAATTCGTGAGAGGCCCCAGTGTGTGGTGTGTAAAAAGCAGTTCTACAGTAAACAGACTCTCAAGAGACACATGGATATTCACAGAGTGAACAGGCAGCTTTATCAATGTGATATCTGTTGGAAGACGTACAGCTATGAAACTGCTCTTTTCCACCATAAAAGAATTCATAGGGATTTGCCCAAGCACTGACATGTTTTGTGTGTGTGTGTGTGTGTGTTTTTAATTGTTGTCCTATCACTCATATTGGTAATCTATAAACTTAAAAGAAATTTACATAATTTACTGCCCACTTGAGTGTTTTGTAGCTATGTTTGTGTGTGTAAAATTCGTGTTTGCTGCATAAGAAATTAAACTTTTCTTCTTTATACAGTCTTGCAGAAACATCTCCACCTATTCCACCAAGTGGTATACTAATAATTATGTTCACATGAAGGTGTTAAAGATGCTTGTGTATACTTGATATAGTTAAAGAATGTAAAAACAAAGTCTTCAAAGCAATTTGGCTTCAGTATGTATATTTTATGGAAAAGCGATAAAATGAGAATGATCACTGTGTAAAAGATGTATATTATTTTAAAAAGTAAGTTAGTTTAAATGAAAAATAATTAGCAAAGGCAAATGGAAAACAAAATAAATAAGCATTTGAAACTGAACTTTGACTGGAACACTGTAATTTAAACAAAAAGCTAAATAAACTGAAAATGTTTTATGAATTAATGCACAGATTTTTTTACCAGTTTATTGTTGTCACAGCTGTATAGCCTTCTCCTATTTGTCACAGATTCTTCAAAATAAAACATTACTACCTACAGAGCCATGGAAAGAAAGTGCACCTGAATGCATAAAATTTAAATGGTAGCAAACTCTACTAGTCTTTTGAAAATGTTGCAATTTTTTTTAAAGTTGTTTTTTCTTTATTGGATGCAAAGAGGATGAAAATGATGCAAGGAATATACAGACATACCTACAGAAAATATTAATTTTCAATGTCTAAAGGGTTTTACTGGTTTATATTGATTTACATATAAGAAAAATAATTAAACATCAATTCAGACTTTTTTTTTCAATCGTGATGTTTCACCACATTTCTGGAGTCTAATCAGCTATATGATTGAGTTTTGAACATTAACTTGATTCTTTACTTTGGTGAAATTAAATGTTAAAGCTGTATTTTTTGTGAATAAGTTCCTCATTGATATTAATATATATATATTGATAAAAATTATAAGAAAGTATCGCCTTAAAATCTGTTGGTAAACATCATGATTTGAAACTGATTATATTCAGTAGGAAAATATTGTGATATACCTTTAGTGTGGTTTTGTTACTTTAATTTTCAACTGTCTACAAACATTTGTTTCTCAAATAAGTTGTAGTTGGGTCAGTTAATGTCATAATTAACCATCACTATTGTCGCACATCCATCTCTCCCTCTCCACTTGTGATTGTACAAACAAGATATTATCCATTTAATCACTTTTATGAAACAATCATAAACAGCAAGTTAGATGGAAATAATCGTAAAAAACTATTACACAAAAGATGACTTGATGGTTTGTAGAATAACAGTGAGAGTTGATCATCAGTGTTTTGTGTCTAATTAAAATAGTCTGTGTGTTTAAGAGGCATTCTATTAAGTACTATAAAATGTAATCATATTATTTGACTGTGATTCCTTCAAAGGTTTATAATTTTTTTATCATATAAATTTGATATATATATTGAATAACAGCTTAATTGCACATTTTATTTACAAATAATAAAAAAAAACCTCCTTAATCATTTCTAACCTTAAATCTTTTGGATCAGCATGGAATTATTTTAGGTTTAAAATTATTTTGATACGTCTATTCTGTTTAAGTCATATTCTAATGCAATTTCAAACAAGTTAAACATGATAGGAGGACTGATTAACATGGAGTATTACAACATACTTTATTTATGATTGTTTGATATTGGACACAAAGAATCTCCGATATTAACGTAGAAATAATAAAAACCAGTTTAATTAGCTTCTTCCACTTAAAGCAGTAGTAACTGTTTAAATGTTATGTTAATGTCATGTAATTATAATTGGAGCTCTGGCAAGCAAACTTGCATTGTTCTTTCAGTACTAGTTATGTAACATACTCTGATACTATTGTTTGTGTGGTAAAAATCACTCTGAGTAGGCCTTTTTGGACACTTATACTAAAAATCTGGTTCTAAGCAAAATATCTTTTCCTTTTTATTATCCATTGTTGACTTGTATGCCATTGTTGACCAGAATAGAGTATCTTCATTAACACTAATTTCAAAGTAACAGTCTCTTTCTAAACCTGATTATGATTCAAAGGTTTTTGTAACTTTATCTTCTAGTTAAAAAAATACATTTAGTTAAATGGCTAAGGAACGTAATTTTTCCACAATGCCTAAATCAAGATGTCAAACTGAATCATTCAGGTATAATAACTGTATAAGAGTGTTAGCTATTCCAAAATTATTGAGTCAGCATGTTTGAGTCATTTACAATACATTCTGAAGCTGGGCAGTTAGGGAAATTTGCTAATTGGTAATCCTTGTATTAGTTAATTGATTACCTTCCACAAATAAATTATTGCCACATGAGACTTGGATAGTTGAAAATAGTAAAAATCAGAAATGCTAATTTAATTTACTTGATTGTAGAGTACTTTGAACTAACTGACCACAGTACTTGAGGTAACATATCAGACTGCTTGAGTCCTTTCAGTACAATACATTCAACTAACTGACCACAGTACTTGAGGTAACATATCAGACTGCTTGAGTCCTTTCAGTACAATACATTCAACTAACTGACCACAGTACTTGAGGTTACATGTCAGACTGCTTGAGTCCTTTCAGTACAATACATTCAACTAACTGACCACAGTACTTGAGATAACATATCAGACTGCTTGAGTCCTTTCAGTACAATACATTCAACTAACTGACCAAGGGCACTAGTTACTCCACAGTACTTGAGTCAACACGTAAAGGCTTGGTCAAGATAAATGATATAATTGAGTGAAATGATTGTAATTTTAATACATATAGGAATTATTTTTCATGATATAATTTTTGTTATAAACTGTGTGATTGTGTATGGGAGAAATATGAGTAAAACGTGTGTATTTAGATGAAATGGTAGAAAATCTATATTTTTAAAGTAACATAAGAAGTGATTTTGCAGACACAGATATTGAAACCTGATCTCACTTTAATACACTATTTGATTTTGTGTAATGCCTCAGTTTATACTTGTGTCAAGTATTTGGTCCACCAAATTGCAGAAAAAACAACAACAAAAGTAAGACACCCAAGCTGGTTTTTGTGTATGTATACACACTTAGAATTCATTTCAAACCAATTAGTTTTTCTTTCTTCCAGACCAGGTTAGCTCCATTAATCTAAGCAGTTTCACATGTAAAACTGCTTTACATAACAATTAATCTAAACTAGTCAAAAATTCTCCATTTTCATTGTTCCTCAAGCCAACATAACACCATTGATCTAAACAGATTGGTATGTAAAAAACTGATTTTCTTTTACAAGTCTTTATGTTTTCTTGATGTTAATTTGCTTGGCTTATACTGTTTTACTTTGTTGTGGTATCATATTTTTAATACATTTCAAATTTAGAACACCTTGGAATTACATTATTATATCTGTGAATATGCTGAAAATAGGTTAAGTTAATTCTAAAAGAAAAACATAATTTTTATGTGCTTGATAAATCTAGGAATTTCATTTTGTGGATTTCTTGGAAACATCTTATTGCTGAAGAATCAAAAAGTATAAAATTCCTTAATATTATTTTGTGGTAAAGCTGAATTTTCACTTGAGTTTTGTTCTTTTCAGAGAATTAAGCTTTCAGTTTTGTGTGAGAAAATTTCATTTTACCCACTGAGAATAAAATTAAATAATATGATTTCTTTCTTGGCAAACTGTTCTTAATAGCCATAGATGTAGTCTTTAATATATAGAGATTACATAAACAACTAGTTTGTTGCAATAGCTAAAAATGTTGTTAATAAAGCTTTCATTAATAATGTATGAGGAAAGTATTTAAACTAACTTTTAGAATCATAGTCACTGTTTTTTCTTCAGCTATTTACCTTATGTAATATATCTTCTTTTTTTTTAGATGCCATAAGAAGAATGTGTTCCATCTCCATACCAGAAAGAAATCCATTTCTTTGTTCAATTTGTAAAAAAACTTTCAAGGGAAAAGCAAACCTGAGGTTACACACAGAGCGTCATATGGAGAAGATCCACTGTCCACAATGTTTCGCAAAGTTCCAGTACAAGAGAAACCTAGCCTATCATTTAAGATACAGTTGCCATCCAGTATTAAAGTAAGAATATTGTAGACCCACAAGATAAGTTTTGTCTACCAGGAAGTAAAACCATGTCATTGTTGTAATGTGCATTAGGCTTAGCAACCATTTGACTTACCTTCAGATAATCTTATTATTCATGTTTCAAGTTTTGCAAACATTTAACCCAAATTGATGTATTCCATTATGCTTTTGTCAGGTATAATAAACCTTTTTATCACCTTCAGGTATTCCGTTATGCTCTTCTAGAGTTAAAAGAAAACATTTGCTTTACCCTCAGCTATCCTGTAACGTCTCTGTTAGATTTTGCAAACTTTAGTTCATTTTCAGGTATTTTGTTATACATTTATCAAGCTTAGAAAAATTTTTGATTTACCTACAAATATATTATCCTCCCTTTGTCAAGTTCATCAAACCTTTAACCCTCATTCAGATATATCATAATGTATCTGTCTATTGTAAACCATTTCGTAAATTTCAGGTATCCTATTATGCCTTTTTTCAGGCTTAGCAAACTACCGATAGACTTTTTATACTCTACTGTGTATTTGACAGCTACAGCAAATCTTTAACTCATCTTGAGATTTCATTAAATCTTTACCAGGTGTAGCAACTCTTATTGTCACTTTCATATATTCCATATATTTTAGGTTTGGGAAACTTCTGACTCTCCTTCAGGTGTCATGTTAATGTTTATTAAGCTCCAACCCTCCATCAAACTTCCTTCACTAAACTTAATCGTGATTTCGGAAATCACAGTTTGTTAACTTAAGGCTTAATAGACCATGAAACAAAAGTAACCTCCATATATACCACTATGTTAACTTAGGGTTAGCGTACATGCATTTTTGTGTTAGCAACTTGAAGATGAATTTATTACATAGCTCTATGTAAAAAACAAATTGATTGACAGGTATACTTTTACTGTTTTATACTCCAATATGGAAGCTAGATAAGTTATCAAAATCAGTTTTATATGTGTATAATTAATTCAAGAATGGGGTTTTATCAGTAAATTCTTCAGTTTTGTGAGTGCAAAATGAGTCTATATGTTTGAAGATTGTTATTCCACAAATTTTAAAGTGAAAACTTTACTCGTCTTTAAAAACCTTCATTATAAAATCAGTAATATTGTTTTAAAGGTTTTATGCTCTTAATGTGTACTTTGGATCGAAAAATGTAAATGTACTCAGAAAGCAGTGAGTGACCTGAAATTGTTGAGATTTATTCATTAATTCATATTAAAACATTGTATGCGTAAGTTGCTTCTGTTTGTAAGTGAGCTGTATTCTGTTTCTTTGTAATTTGTTTTGAATAAACATATTTATGATAATGTCTTTTAATTCATATTTGTGTACTGTAAACTTATCGCTATAAGAATACTTTTTTATATTTAGAGTAATACAGATTGATAGTATCAGTTTTTTATGAAAAACTAAATGTTTAGATCTGAATGAACTGTATCAAGGAAAAATATAACATTCAAAAAATCAAAATAACTTACCTACTCATTTGTCACATTATATATAATGTATTAATTAAAAGCATCTTGGTGGGAAAGCGGTAAGTTTATAGACTTAGTATGCTAAAATGTGGGGTTCCAATCCCTGCAGTGCATACAGCCCAGTGTAGCTTTGCTCTAAAACAAACAAGTTATTTAAACATTTATTAACTTTAAACTCACAATATCTCTCCAGTAAACATTTTTTTTGTAAATATATTTTATTTGATACTGAGAGAATTCAAGATCTAGAAATGCTTACTAGCAACATGAATAGATAAATTTACTACTCTAACTTACATTATTAAAAAGTATTTATATTGTAACATCTAATGAATTCTAAGAAAAACATGTTTCGGGATTTTACTTGGAAAGTAGAAAGAAAAATGGATTGTCTTTATTTTCTGTTTTTTAAAAAAAGGTAAAACATATATGTATAATTATATGTTGGAAAGTTGCAGAATTTAGTATACATATATGAAATATATAATATTTTTTGTGAAATCTAAGTTTTAAAACTTTTTTTCATTTCAGGTTATCGCAACTTCATTGTCTCTTCATATGATAACGTGTCAGCGACATGTTCCCATTGTGGTCGTCATTTTGCAACAGCTAAAGGCCTAAAGCAGCACAAGAGCATGCATGAACTAGCAACTCATAAATGTCCCATGTGCCCCATGGTTTTCAAGTGGAAAAATAATTTGTATAGACATACACGTGTGGCCCATGCCATGAGGCTCCAAACAATGGTCGTGGACACTATGAATGTATTGAAACCAACAGAAAATTTTTAAATTATTAACATTCTAAGGAACTTGTTTAAAAAATAAATACCTTTATCTTTTTTTCTTTTTTTTTTAAAGAAATTCATAGAAGTGAAAGATAATTACTAATTCTAGGTAAATATTCATTATAAGAAGTTGTTATTTAGAGGTTTTCCATTGTTATCTTATGTCACAGGCCAGAAAACTTTACAAAGTTTTTCTATGCAAATGTATACAAGCTGAAGAGAAATGGATTTGGTTACTTGAAATTCTAAGAAAACATAAGACATGTGAAGTGGCAAATAGATGATGCATCATAAAACTAGAAAAGCAAAAAGCTAAGTTCTAGAAATCGTGTATTTTAAGAGAATGTGAAAGTTAGTAGTTGAATTGTTTAAGTAAGAGTGCCTTGTTGAATAACATTGTGATGTGCTTTGTAGCTTACCAGCATTTTATCAGCTACTAATGTAAACACTAAAATATGGCTACACAATTTCCAATAATTTGTTAATATTTTATTCATAATTGGCCCAGTGTAGATGTCCAGCAAGAAGAGTGCATCATCAACACTTTAGCTGCAATGATTATTTCATTGCTACTTGCTACTGATGAGGCCTTGTTGTTACCCAAATATTCAGATGAATTGTGATATTTTGTCACAGTTCCTGTAGTTTAATAAGTTTTAATCTTTGCCAGATTTGGCATGATAATTAGTTCTCAAGATTTGGATTGCTATTATACATTTTTGGAAGTATTGCTGTAACCTAACATTACTGGTTGTGCCTTGAAACCCTTTCAGTCTATTGTATTACCTCTTAGCATAGAAAAATAAATATGATGCACAATATAAATGGTAATGGATTTTATGTATGCTTTGCTGTTTCGATATCCAGTCTGGGTTTATAGTAGTCTCCTGTGTGTCTGAAAACACTCTGGTTATACAACTTTACTCATATGAAATTTTTAAAATAATGAGTTTGAATATTTTTTTTTATGTTGTTATCATGTATGTTAAGAAAAGCCAGCCATTTACAGCAATATTAAGAAATAGATTCATCACAATTTAATGTGTTTGCATCATATTTTTTGTTGTTGTTGAACCATACTGTTACTGATCTTTACTTTTTTAAATTATGTACACAACGTATATTAGATTTAGTGAGGTGTAATATTATGGGGAGTTCAGATCCAACGTAAGCCATTTTCATACATCTAATGATATTTTACTGACTGTGCTGTAGGCTGTGGTATGTTTTCAGTTTAATGTGTTTAAAGGTGTTGTATTTTATTGCCATATGCAGCAGTATCTCTAGTTGATGGTCACATATCCAGAAGTGTTGTACTGACTGTCATGTGATATATATATATTGTTAACTGTCATAAGTAGATATGCTTAGCTAACTCTTGTGTCTAAACATGTGTTATTACTGTGGAGTGGTCTTGTGTTTGACTGTCTTAAGTATAGAAGTTAAGTATTAATTGTTGCATGTCTACGTATGCATTACAGATTATCATGTATGCATTGTATATGTTTGACTGACTGTTACATGTGCCATTGTAAATGTCCATTTAGGTATCATAATTATAGGGACATTTTACTACATGTATCTACATGTGTGTTACTCACTGCACGTGTATGGTTGTATATTTTCACATGACTGTCATAAATTTAGACATTTCGCTACTCATGTATAGATGTGTTAGTGATTATCACATGTGCCACTGTATATGTTCATTTGACTGTCATAAGTTCAAACATTTTACTACACAGGTATAGATATGTGTTACTGCCTGTCACTTGTCTGATAATATATTTTCATTTGACTTTCTTAGATGTAAAGATATTTAACTTGTGTTTATTAACTGTCTTGTGTGTTTGGATTCAGATTTTGGCTGATATCTCAAGTTAACTGTTAGTTATTTTTTGAGCATCTGATTGAACAATTAGCTCTAATTTTTCTTTTTTTCTTACAACATGACATCTTTAAATATGTGAAAGGAAGTGGTTTCAGACATTTTGTTGAGAACATATAATTGCTTTTGACTGGAATGACCTAAATGCAACAGATACAAAACATTCAGTTGTTACCTTTTCAGTCAGAGTTGGCGTTATGTCTCTGAACCCAATCTACATGGAGATATTATCCACACTCCCATAACATTTTCCTGTCAGGTGTACAGTGGTGCACGTTCAGAGACATTTTACCAATAGTTACAAGAATAGAAATGTTTTACTATCCTATGCCTAGATGTGTTTTTACGAACTTTCATAATTCTGAAAGTAGGTTTCATTGATTACAATTTTGTGCAGCAATGTTTTCTGATATTGTGCATTTAGAGATAGTTTTTATTAACTCGACTGTGGGCTGCGTTGATCTGTCCTATATGCAGTTCTTTATTCATTTAATTTTCATAAATCTTTATGTATGTTTCAAAGACTCTCACATTAAAATTAAGCCATGTATTTGCAGAAATATTACCTGTTGGTAGAAACTAGGTACCATTCTCACAGAAAATGCTGAAAAAAAACGTGATAAATGTGTATACAATGTCTTTCAGTAGAATCATGAGTATTATGTTCATTTAGGAATAAGAAGCAGAGTGGATGTTATTTAACTTTCTCCTTTTTTTGTTTGATATAGAAATGACAGGTGAATATTTTTTTCACCTGTGGGGTTTTGTTTACAATCCTTTATATGATTAATTTTCTGTATCTTAACATTTGTGAAATTTTGTTTTATCACTTTTGTATTAGATTGAGTAAGAATAAAAGATAAGTTAAAACATTTTCTCCACTTATGTAACAAGAAAAAAGAGAAGCCAGGTAACGAAATATATATAAAAAGAAAATAACAATTAATCGATGACAAAAATTATTTCAGGTTAGAGAAATTTTCAGTAAGGTCATCAGTGATTTTTTTTTGTGTGAATTGTTTTTATTATTAGATATGATATGAGCAAGGTACATCTGTTCATCTTTACGAAAAGTTAATTAGCATTAATGTAAAAATACCAGTGAAACCATATCTAAGTATCACAGAAGCTGGTTTTAGAAGATGATTTCTCCAAATAGTGAATTCAACATGAACTTTGGCTTTGGGAGAGTTTATTGCACAAATGGAAGGGGGAAAAAACCCAGTTTTTTATTTTTTGAAAATATAATGAGTTTGATATTAATTTATTTGTGTGTCAAGGCATATTGCATAGACCCTTAAAAAATTGTAATGTTCAGAACCATTTTATTTTAAATATTGATCAGATAATTAAAAACATATCTTCAGCTTGAGCTGCTTATATCATAGGTGAGTCTGATGGCTGATTCATGTAATTCCTGAAAATAATGTCACCATTTCTTCTCAAAAGCAGAAAAAAACAAACAAAATATTTTAAGATATTATTATGTGATAAATTTTTCTCACCTATCTCGCCCTAACATTGCATACTTTAGGCCTGAATACAAACTATTATAGGCCTAAAATTCATATTTAGGCCTCACTGAAAACTATTGTAGCCCAAACATTACAATTTTAGGCCTGAATACAAATAGTTGTTTCATAATTTGAGTGCCTTAATCCACAGCAGATTTGATCACTTAATCTTAGAAACATTCATCTTTTAATATTAAAAAAGAAAATATAATTTATGCAGCTACTAAGGATAAAAAAACTACTTGATCAAGCAGAAAAAACAAAATCTTTTAAGATTTTTGTGATAAATTATTCCCACCTATCTAGCCCTGGCATTGCATACGTTAGGCCCAAATACAAACTATTATAGGCCTAACATTCATATTTAGGCCTCACTGAAAACTATTGTAGCCCAAACATTACAATTTTAGGCTTGAATATAAATAATTGTTTTATAATTTGAGTGCTTTAATCCACAGCAGATTTGATCACTTAATCTTAGAAACATTCATATTTTAAGATTAAAAAAAGAAAATATAATTTATCCAGCTACTAAGGATAAAAAAAAAACTACTTGATCAAACTTAATAACCCTATTAAAGTTAAATTTTGATGTAAAGGTTATGAGTACATGATTTTTAGTAGAGATTTTATGGATTCTCATTCAGTAAACATGTTTAAGACCAAAGAGCATTGGAATGATGTAAAATGTATTTCGTATTAGTACTTTTTACTATGAATGCACAGTCAGTCAATTCCTAAATTGTTATCAGATTCATTTCTTAATGTATTATGTATTTACTAACAAACCTGACTTCAGACAGTATCAAAACGTTTTCGTTTAGCTATGGAAATGCTGCTTGAAGAAAAATGTATATCTACAAAATTTTCATGATTTATATGAATGACCCGATAGAGACGTGTATGTATTTTGTGATATCTTCTGTTATTGCCTGATGGCACAGTGTGATACCAAAATTTTATTTTGAGGCAGTATCACAAAGTGTCATATTTTTTTACGTAAAATTAGTTACAGTAATCAGATATTATTTTAAAAAGTAAAAAGTATTTTTTTAGTTTTCACAGTTATTCATGGAGAGGTAAAGTTCCAAATAAATACAGAACTCTTAAAAAAAAACGTGTAATTATCAAAAACTTCGTTTCTTTCTCTGGATACGAGAGAGAGAAAGAGAACATCTAGGGCTTTATTTCTGTCCATTCCACACAGTTGTGAGCTGAAACTTAATCACTCTTACAAAATCTTAAAAAGAAAATGAGATTAAATGTTTTTATTTTTGTAATCTTTATATTTGAGATTAACTCGTTATTTGCCTTAAAAGTATATAAAATGAAATTGGTTTATTTAATTCCTGATAAAAAAAACTTGCCAAAGAAACCAGGTGGTATTTGAACTTCATTTGTTAGTATAACTAATTGAAAAGCAAGAAGGTTACTAAAAGAAAAATGTAACATCACAAATTAAATTTTTTTTTTAATTTAGTACTTTTGTTTTTGGCACAAGTTTGAACTATACAGTTATCTTAAGTTAATGGTTAATTTCCTTGTACTCATTTGCTTGTTTATTGTTTAAAGAGAATGAAATCCAGAAAATTTTACTTGTTCTAGGAGTTGTTCTCGAAGGAGACGGGGAAGTTAGGACTTTACAGGAATTTGGTGGAAAATCAAACATATTCTGTTCAGTCTGTGGGAGGACATTTTCATCCAAAGCTTCCCTGGCAACTCACCAGTACTTTCAGCACAAACAGTGGAGGTACTTCCCGTGCCCACACTGTTATCGCTCCTACACCAGGAAAGCCCATCTGAAGAGACACCTTGCTCTGTCTCATTTGCAACAAACCTGAAATGGTGAACTCCCCTTGTCCACACTATTTTTCATTCCTACACTTGGAAAGACAACCCAAACAGCACCTTGCTCTTTCTCATCAGAAACAAACCTAAAATGGTGTACTTCCCATTCTTACACTGCTATCACTTCTATATTAAGAACCTCACCCAGAAGAGACATGTTGCTGTGTCTCATCAGCAAGAAACCTGTAATGGTGAACTTCATATTCCCACACTATTATTACTCCTACACTAGGAAAGACCACCTATAGAGGTACACAAAATGATGAATAAGACTGAAGGAGAAGATAAAAGATTTTTCTTGCTCAATTGGTCTGACCATTATTATTAGATACCACCTTCAGGGAAAAGTTGTAATTGTGAAAATTAAACCTTGGATGTATTATGTGTATTGTGGTTTTGCTTAAAAGTATTAAAAGAAAAATTTCATGTCTCACAGGAGGTGATACATCAACAAGAAGCCTGAAATGATGTACTTTCCATGTTACTGTAGCATACATATACCACAAGTTGTGTTGTGAAAAATGCTTGTTAGAACTTGTCAGTTAAGTATTTATAGTATTGTTGTTCTTGATATTGGTTCTGTATTCTTTTCCTTATTGGTAGTTTCAGAGATTTAAAAGTGGTTAAAAGGGCAACAGTATACATGGTGCGTATTGACCAGGAAGTATACTCATGCAGATGATATTTTTTCTGACTTGTGATATAAGAGACATACATTTCATGATAAGTTAAGATTGAAATTATAAGTCCAGATTAGAAAGATAACTTTTGCCGATTTAAACTGAAACCTGTTTAGACTAAATTAAGAGATGGGGCAAAAACATTAGTTGAGATTCTCCTTGATGTTAGTTTTGATTGTTAAACTTGTACAGCTTTTTCTTACTGTGGTAATAAAAGTTTTAAATCTTGTTCCTGTTCTGGTTAGTCTTGAGCTTCTTACATTTCTTGGGAAAACTTTGCACCAAATATCTCTTCTGATAGAAAACAGTAACCTTAATAGATAATTATAGCATTGTAGTTTCATTCAGTATTACTAGTATTAGAAAATAATTAATTGTTTAGATGCATACATTACACTAGCATTATTCAAAATATTTCTACAGTAGCAGCATGACTAGATGTTTAATAATAGATCAAAATTAATCATGGCATTGTCCGGACTTCTGAGAATTATCGGCTATGGTTCTCAATTGTTCCTCTCTACTTGCACAAGTTTTCCTAATTCAAGTTTCTCCTCTCCAGTTTTTTTTATGATATTATTGATAAGTTATACTAGGCAGATGTAATACATAAGTACAACTAGGTATCTTTATTTTCAGAAAGAGTTAAAGAAAGAAATATTTTCTTGGTAATTATTTTTTCATTCTTACGTTTTGGCTGTCTATTTAAGTCTGATACTTGATATACATTATCATCAAAATATCACATTTTATGCAATTATGATATTTTAGTGTATCATTGAAAAATCAACATACAGTATCTTCATTGTAGGGACCGAAAGCCAACTTGTGGCCAGTTGGGAAAAATCGCTCGAGAATTCTTGGAGGAAAGATATATCATCGTTCATCAAGCAAAAAACATGTCCTTTGTGTCTAAAAGTGTTTTCTAATCGCTACAACACTAGGAGGCATCTGCTAATGCACAGACCAGTGAAGAGAACTTTCAGCTGCCCCAAGTGCAACAAAATATTCAACTGGCCAGGATATCTGAAGAAACATCTAAATAATCATGATTTGGCCCCAATGTTCTGACATCGTGGAAATGACTATTTTCTGTGGTTTGTCAATGGTCATAGCAATACTATATCAGGGAGTTTCTCGGCAAAAGGTCTCTCGTGACATACCCCATCGTGACTGAGACCCGATGAATCTAAGTAGATACTTTGTACCTTAACAGTTATTGTGTATTTTATGTATCTGTTATGGTTTCAAGCTCCCAGTTTGGGAACTCCTGTACTAAATAACTATGCACTGAAATAAGGTAAACTGCTCAGGAGCTTGTTCTATTATAAGAAATATTGAATGAAATAATATGGTTTAACTTTGGCACTTGACAGATAGGATGTAATGTATGTGATATTTAAAAATATTTGAACTATATTGACATGATAAAGTAAATGCTTTGACAAATGATAACTTAATTTGTTTACAGTAGTAAATGTTGACTGAATGTTAACACATCTTGAAATCAACTATACCTGGTTCAGTCAACATTTACTATGGTAATAGTTTAACATTTTTAAAGTTCAACCTGTCTCATGTATTCTGTTACTTCCATTTTTTGAAGTAAAATGAGTTTTCCAATATTTTGGGGAGCAGCTATAATGACATAGTTAAATATTTCTTAACATATATAGTTTATAAATGTAAGAATCAGATTATTTAAATACATGCACGTAACAATTACTTTTAATTCTAGGCTTAGAAGTGTATGCGAAGCTTTGCAATAAAACAAAAAAAGTATATTTACAAAGAGAAATAGAATATCCCATTTAACTCTTGAGTTAAAAGATTTGGTTTTGTTATGTGATCCTATATGTTTTTCTGTTTCTTTTATTTAATGAAAAGAAAACCTTATTGTTAAACTCATACGAGAAGCTGAATAACTTCAAATTTCTTTTTTAGGAATGCTATATCAAGACACATAGAAAGCCAGATAAAGTTTTGCTGGGTATTGGTCTAGCTTGAATCCAGACCTCTTATTCCTCAAAACCATTTTCATTTGTTCATCTTATACATTGTTACATAATTTCAGCATGTTTGTTTTCTTATTTGATTTACAATTAACAAAAATTGATAACAGTTGTCAACGTGAATGATTCATTTTGTTCTACTGTTAATAACATTATTATTATTATATTATTTAAAATTATTATATGCCTGATTTCAACCAAGTTACGTGTTATACAGTAATTTAATTTATTTTTTTTTCACCAGTGTATATGATAACCACAGTGAGAATAACTTTTACTAATTCAAGTTTAAATTTCTCCTCAGGATTACGGTCCAAAGGTTTATCTTCCAACATTGCAATCCATTGTTTCCAGTGTGGAATTAGGCTTGCCAGTAAATATGACATGGAAAATCATTTGGCTTCTCACGCTCATGATTCGAACCTCACCACCAAAAAGATCTCTAACTTGAGTCAAAGTTATCCATGTCCTCACTGTGGGAAAGTTTTTAGCCTGAAAAAAACGATGATTCTCCATGCCATTAAACACAAAATTATGTCAACAAATGTTAGTAAAAACTGTTGAAAATTATAAGTATAGGTTAAGCTAAACTTTTTTCTCCAATAAATACAGTCTCTCTCTGATTCAAAAATTATATGTAGAGTCTAAACAGCAATAGCTTTTAACCAACATTGAACAAATAATACTCAAATATTATAAACTTTATATTTCTAAATTTTAAAACATACATGCTAGGAAGAAATACTAAAACAGTTGTCTCAGGTAAACATTTTTATCTGTTAGCAACATGCAAAATTTTCTAAACCTAATTAATATATATTTTAAGCATGTAATCGAACGTGCAGTGAATTGAGAATAACCTCAGACAAGACAAGAAGATTCATACAAGCACAAACAATAATCATATTTGAAAGTGAGATATTAAGTGACTACACGTGATTTTAGTTTAACTGTTTTAATAAGAAATATCTAATCAAGCTTTTAATTAATAACATGGTATTAATTTTTGTTATAACTATTGAAGACTGACAAGTCTTTTTTTTTTAAATTGAATTACGTTAATTTAATTGTTTGTATCAATTGGTTAGTGCTCAAGCATTGCTGTTTTGTATATTTATAGAGAGAATTTTTATTTCCTTATTGTTATGATCATAGAATTCTATATTTTGTATGTCTATGCAAATTACTTGTTTTGGGTTTCA
>NW_013666707.1:195300-214275 GCF_000517525.1 Limulus polyphemus | reverse complement strand
CGATGACTCAAAACAACTGATAACTTCATTAAATATACCTCTCGATGACTCAAAACAACTGATAACTTCATTAAATATACCTCCTGATGACTCAATACAACTGATAACTTCAGTAAATATACCTCCTGATGACTCAATACAACTGATAACTTCAGTAAATATACCTCCTGATAACTCAAAATAACTGATAACTTCATTAAATATACCTCCTGATAACTCAAAATAACTGATAACTTCAGTAAATATACCTCCTGATGACTCAAAACAACTGATTACTTCAGTAAATATACCTCCTGATTACTCAAAATAGGTGATTACTTGTGCATGGGTGGGGGTCAAAGTGCATATACCACAATCTTTTACAGAGTGCCATTCAACATGGTATTGTGTATTTGATGTCAAAGTTATCCACTGTTCGTTTTACTCTGCAGTGCTTATTTAGGAACTGTTTGTCATAGAGGAGTGTAAATGTTACATGCAATATACAATGATAGCTAAAACAAACTATAGATATAAATTTTTGAGGTTCTACAGGTTATTCAAACTGTACGGTGAACGAAAGTATTTTTGTTTATCACATGAACATCACCTTGAACTCTGACTTGTCCGAGTCTGAGTCAGTCTGACATCATCAATTCATAAACATATCTTGAGTACAAATATTTTTTAACGCGGCTGTATTTTTGTGTACAACAGACCTGTACATTTTACTAAAAGCTTGCTTAAAAATCATTGTCAACATTTCTTTTACAATGTGGGGGGGGGGGGGTCGATGCAATGGACCGACCCTAGGCACGTTTGGTTAATTCAGACACACCTTAGATTTCTGCAAAACAGTAGGATAGAGATATGAAAACTGGTAATGATTTCATGATTGTTTGAAACACAACTACACTTTACTATATATGAAGACTTGCAGTAAGTATTTTCACAGTTGTCTGTTGACAAATGTATAATTACTTGTAGCTAGATAGTTTACAAGATTCAGAAGTTCTAAAATGAACTCTCCGTTCTACCAATGTAACTGTTTAGCTATCAAAGGGACTTGACTCTGAGAATGCAAGATGACACTGGAGTAATGTGAAAGTTATTGTACACTCGGATGATGATGATCCTTTTTGTAAGAACTTTTCATGTTTTGTTAGTAAAGTGATTGTAAATATTATATAACACAGTGAACAGATAAATACTCATGATTAAAATGTATGAAAACAAAAAACTTTTATCAACCAGACAAGAATGTTACAATTTGTTTTTGTAAATTGGAAGTGTATGTGTGTGCAGAAGGTTATATGAACTTATAAGCTTTGTTTGTTTTGAGGTAAAACTACACGTGCTCTGTTCGCTGCGGGAAATCGAGCCTTGGATCTCAGTGTTGTAAACCCGTAAACTTTCTGCATGCGTGCCTGGGGATATAAATGTAGTAAACTCTTGTTTAAACTATCAAGTTATTTATAAAACATTGAAACAGAAATAGACCTCTCTTACTTTGGCCAAATTGGGGAATATGGAAAGCAGAATAAGTAAAATGAGAAACAGTACAATGATCCAAATCCCTGTGTGTAAAATAAATTTGTGAGTGCATATAAAAAGTTAAATTTGTAAATTTATTTATGAAAGTAAAAAAAGTGATACAAAGAATGACAGAGAGATGTGCCAGCAAACTTAATTTTCACAAACAATTCCAGAAGACATTTTATCTTGTATATATTGCGAACCGTGTTGTCTGCCCGAGGGTTTGTCTGTCTCCCGTTTAATTGAAATGATGGGAGAACAGACATGAATAATGTTGATGTCAAATTTTATTTCACAAGCAGGATATTCTTCACTAAATTGTTAGGAATTCATCACACTATCGTTCAAATTTTAAAATGTTACCTAGCTTAAAGAATAAAAATGTAGATGTACAGTATGTTATTGTTGAGTGGCTCTTAGCATGACTGAAATGCTCAACAATTACTTTTGGCGGTAGGCGTTTTAAGTAGCTCAGAGATTTGGCTATAAGTGAAACCAAGAGTACAACACAATTAACCTTTTTAAAGTCCATGAAGCTGGTAGATTAACTTAAACTTTTCCCATCAGTGGGGACGGGTACTTTTGCTTGTACCAAATAAAATTGACAACAAACAAAACAATAAAAGGGTTTTCTATTCCACTGTCAGATTTTCCACATTCGCCAATAAATTGCTACTATTATTATTATATACACTCCTTGCATAAGGTAAAGAGAATTTATGAAGTCACACTTCATTCAGATGGTTAATTGGCAGAATTTAACTTCCTGTATAGTTATATGGCACATACTATGTGGTATTTTATTGATAGCTATTTTGATGCTTCATTGGTTGTAATATTCTCAGGTCAACCAATTTCTGCACAATTATCAGATAGGTCCGCTGAATAACAGGAAACATACAAAGTAATCAGAGTTCAACCAAATGACTAAGCTGTGTGAGATACAGACTGGACATGTGATGCATTGTGTAAACACTTTATTATAAGACACAGACAAAAAAAAAGTACTCATTGAACTCTCCAGCTAGTTTGTGCTGATTTTTATTGCTGGCATTATGTGCCTGAATAACTTTGACTTTATTTGCCAATGATAGCTCAACACAATCAGTTGGATTTGCCTTTGGCATCATTTTAGAATATAATTTGTATGTCACGGAGATTTATAAGAGCAGTTGCCAAGAAATTTCATGTGCGATCGAAACATAATAGACTGATGTTTTACTCAATGACTGATGGGGTATTTATATACACTGTATCTGTCACGGTGATGTTATGAAAGTGTGTGTGAAAACATCGCCTTTTCAAGTGGCTTCTTTTGTGGCTGCCTCTTATTAAATTTATAACCAATAGAAAGCCTAAATTCCAACTGATTGATTGCAATATGATTCACGCCACGTTATCGTACAGATAACTGTCAATTTAGCTAATGATAATTTTTTTCCCTACCATAACATAGTGGGGAGCTAAGTTGAATTTCAAACAGCTCAAGTCACATAATTAAGAGAGCCAGAAAACATTTGACAGATACCCAACTTTTTCAGCTGTTGACATGTCATTATTCTGTGTTCTTTCGTGCATTACTTACTATAAAAACATTTTGTGGACTAGTAGCATTGCTGAAAGTATTATGGCTAACATAGAAGGACAGTCGACGACAAAAAATAAAGGATCGAGGATCGCTCAGACCTTTGTTTGCAGTCGCCATTGTTTGTTTACCATAGGCTTATACGCGATGCGTTAACGGTCTCGTTTCTATTTGTGTGAGAATGAGGCATCAGTAGAGTGTACTGGCTCGAGCCATGCCAAGGGCGGTGTTAGTATAACAGATCCGCAAATTCTACTTATGTATTTGGTTATTTTGAATGGCGTGAATATTTTTGAAACTGACTACTAGGCTAGTTATATCCTTATGAAGCTTACTGGGGTGACGGAGATTTAGACAGAAACCATTTTAGAAATAAGTAAATATATATTGCTTTATTTTTTTATTGATATGAAGAATTAAAACCAAATCAAGCACATTCCTATTAAAATAAGCCCCCAAAACCGCAAATCTGGACCTCTCAAATATGAAAGCCACTGTTAAGAAAAAAAGCTCAAATCCGTGAGAAATACGCGAACATAGTAACTATAGAAACTACGCTAGAATTCAACAGGTAAACTCGCTTTCTTTTAGTAGTCGACAGCGTCACATCGTGTCCTGCATTCTCTCACAGGATTGGTTGGCTGTTACATTTATTCATCGTCAACCTGGTCAGCAAAAGATATTACAGTGGCAGTCCATACAATCCGAATGCTAATCATTACCTCAATTTTCTCTCAGGCAGAATAGAAATTCCTTAGTACAGAGAAAAACAAAACAACCAGAACAAGGTAGTCTTAACGACTTCCCGGACCACGTGCTGCCTCCATTACGGCATGGAAATTAAAGAGCTGAAAAATTTAAAGAATTTTTGTATCACTAAAGCAGGTAGAAATCATATACCTGCATATCACAAAAGTCATTGAGAGGCTAGCATGGGGTTACAATCCCCACAATTATTGCGCTATAAATCTAACTGTTGTACACCATAAATTCTAGAATTTGTGTCACAAAACCTAATATGTGCCAAGTTTCTTATGAATCAGAGTAAGTTGTTGTTTGTAATTAAGCACAAAGCTTCATAATGGGCTATCTGTGCTCTGCCCACCACGGGTATCGAAACCCGGATTCTAGCATTGTAAGTCCGCAGACATTCCGCTGTGCCACTGGGGGGGGGGTCAGAGTAAGTAGTAGCGGAAGGGCTTTTGTGAAGTCACCCCATCCACAAAGATTGGCCCATAAGACTAGTTGTAGTATAGCACAAAATATGTGTCAATTTGGGTTAACTTTAGAGTTGGTGGATATCCGTGCATATTCACGGACTTAGTATTTGGTATTTGTAAACTGAACTGCATTTTATGTGATACACACGTTCAACGGCCTGATTAGAGACCTTAAGTTCAAGCATGGTCACAAATAGTTCATACCTGCCGACTAAAGGGAGGGAAAACAGCAGCAGCAGCTGTACTTCTACACTGAAGCGTACTTTGTTAATGTAATTTTATGTATTTTGTAATCATCATAAAAATTTAAGGTTTAAGATATTTAACATTTTATGTGTTAATAATGTGTAAAATAATAATAATTTAATTTACTTGGGCCGAAGAACATTTTTAAAATTTGAATTCTTTATATTCATGAGGTGTTGGTGATTAAATTAATTGTAGTTTATAACGTATTATCCACTGAGAGTTTCAGCCCTCTATACAATAATTTACCCAATGAAAATTAACATGGAGTAATTCTATAGAGAAGCGTTGTGTCTACACTCTAGGGTATGGTGAGGCTTACGTATTTGTTGATGTTGAAAACATTTTAATAAAATGGTTGATACATTCTAAACAAAAATCAGTTAGAACTAACAAGATATCTTCATTTGACATGTTTGGGTTAGATATTCCTTGGCTATATCGTCGCGTCGAGACAACAGTTGAGACTGAGTTAACTACTTATTGATACAGTTATTACTACTACTACTAGTAGTAGTACTAAGTAATACTAATGAGTGCTACTTAATCAAGTTAATGTTAGCACTAATATTAGTATTTTCTAACATTTTGATTAGTGAGTACTGCTGTAAGTGTAATATTATATATATCTACTGCGATGTACTATACTGTACATTGTACGAAGCCCATGTGATTGTGAGATAGAACTGCTGATTCAACTTGTACTCAAGTCTCAAGAAATGTGCTTAGACCAGTGTAACTGTAAGTTGTAACTTAGTGTAAGTAGATTATTGTAGTAAATGTATTCATAAATCTTTAATTTTTAAGGAAGAAGTAAACACAATTTAACCATCATGTTCTAAGCCAGTGTTTGAAATTGAAAAGAGAACCGCTATTCAAGATTTTTTTGTGTGTGTGTTATGAGGTGTTACTTAAGTTAATGATAATACATATTCCCAAATAATCATTTCTAAAGGATACAATGAAGCTGTATTAAAAGTGCTGATATATATGCAAGTATTTTAAATTGTGAAGTGCAGGTAATGTGTACTTGTGAGCACCAGCTCATTTCAACTTTCAAGCATTGTTTTAAATTTAGTAATATATTTAAACCAAGTCAAATGTTAAATCAAAATATATAATTGTATAAAATATAGTATTCTCAGATTTGATGATTTTCTCTCAGCAATCTGGTAGATTCTACAAAATAACAAGAAGTTTAACAGAAAATGTTCTACAGAGTTAAACTGAATTATCTGACTTTGTGTTGTGAAAAGTGAAAGAAACTGGAGCTAGTATATGACAATGTAGAACAATCTATTCAAAATACAAAACAATCAAGCTTACAAGTATGAATTAAGGACAGTACCTTTGCTGGAGCTTCCACGAGTCTCTGTGAAGAAGCAGAAAAATCTGTCACAGAAAAGAATTTGTAGAAATGTTTCAGAGAGAGAAAACATAGCATTATATACATGAGGAAGTATTGCTATCATTTCTCGGAGTTCACATGCTTCCCTTGTTACTTGTGGTCATTTCTAGTGAAAAATAAGGGACATTTGCTTCTCAATGTATTACTTGACCTACTAGTAGAAAGATTACTATTTACTTTCACAAGTATAATAACTTTTATGGAACTATTTGCACAAGAAGGTGCATATGATACCCTAGATAAATTAACCAGTTCATTCAGTTAATTAGGATGAAACGAAAATAATTACTTACTTGGGCTATGTTTCATAACTGAAACTACAAACACCTGAATTTATAACCAATTTTGAAGTTTTTGTATGTAAACTAGATTTAAACGGAGGGGAAGAAAACATGTACTGTGCTTGCATATTATAATCAGGCAGACAACAAGGGATGGGTGAGATGAAAATAACCAATTATGCAGTGTAACAGAAGTACATCAAGTCACCATTTGGTCTTTCTAGGCTGCCTTTGCAAACCCATGCTTGAGAAAAATAAAACATTTTAAACGATTATTTATCCTTCATTTTTCAGGAATACACTATGTGTATCTATACAAAATGTGGCAGGCTTTTAATAAAATGTACAAGTCTTTTATACACAAGAAATTAGATGTATTATAAAAATATTTGTACTCAAGATATGTTTCAAGACAACATCAGTCTGACGCGGACTCTGACAAATCGTATTGCAAGGTAATGTTCATGTGAAGAATAAAAATACTTCTGTCCATCATACAGTTTGTATAACCTTTAAGAACCACCAAAATGCATATTTACACTGTTTTTTAGTATCCCTGTATATTGTGCTTGATATTTCATCTATCATGAACTGTTACTAAATCAACAGTGTAGGGTGAAATGAACATTTGATAACTTTGACATCAAATACATAACACCACATTTAATGGCATTCAATAAAAGGTTGTGGCATATGCACTTTGACCCTCACCCATGCATTTAGCCTTTATTTCAAAAGTCTGATCCTGTTGTCTTTAGAATACAACACAAAGAAATGAGAGGGCTTTATCCTGCTGTTTCCCTGGCTAATATTGTAAACTTAAATAAAGTAATCTCTTAGACTTTTCTTAAGAGAAAATAAGTTGAAATCTTAACCCATCCCTTGAAGATAACCCTTCCATCTGTAGAACCAAACGAGTATCCCTCTGAACCCTTTCCATCAATTCCATGGTGCCCCTTTAGATCCATCTTACCCGGAGGATAAACTTCAGTCATTGAATTACAAAAAAATAAAATGTACTTGTTCTTCCACACAGTTTTGGAAAATACTTTTAGAGTTGAAATTTATTAAATAAAAAAAGTGTTTACTTAATTTTATATGTAAATAACTTTAAGATATCTCAAGTGATGATTTTGCATTAAATACAGTGAGCTCTGAATGAAAACAATGTTTGTGAATTTCTTAAATTTTTTTTCTCATAATAATATGTCACTTGTACCCCCAGGAGTAAATTCAAAATAGTTCTGAACAAAATAGGACCAATTTGAACCTTGTAACTTCAATACAACTATAGTTTTTATCGATTTGAGCAAGTCTCTTTTTTGTGATCTTGGTGTGATGTAATTGCTTATATTTCAGCTTTGAGAATTCATAAGGTAGTGATGTAAATACATAATGAAATATATTTTCAACTGTATAAGCCAGATTTGTTTCCAGGTGAGGGGAAACATGCATAGGGATTGGAACAAAATGAAAAAAACTTAGGTTGGTGATACGTTTCTAGAAGAAAAGATGTTTGTGAACAACTTATGCGGCATTTACAGTTCTGATATTGTTTTAGAGCTTGCTTTATAATTTTTTTACGTCATTTGAATTATGATGTTGCAGTGTTATAGGAATTAGTTTTGTCACTTTGGGTTCAACCTTATAAATTTTGTTTTTTTGTAGAACTTAAATGTTATCGGCCCGGATAACTGCTTGAATTGACCAAGAAAAATCACTGAAAAGAAATGAAAAAATAAATTATATATTTAAATGAACATAAAACAGATTTAAAACTTAAGTGTATTCAATGAAACCTTCTGATTAATAGTTAAAAAAAGATGTTGGTTTGCTTATAATTTTGTTATGTTTAAATAATTATTTTTATTCTATGCCAGTGATCATAAACAAAGCTATTCAAAGACTATTTGAAACCAGCTGTCCCTAATTTAGCAATGATAGAGTGGAGGGAATGCAGCTAGTCAACACCACCCACCACCAACTCTTGGGCTGCTATTTGATAACAAATAGCGAGATTGATTATAACATTATAGTGCCCCCATGGCTGAAAGGGCAAGCACGTTCGGTGACACGTTTTGAAGATTGTAAATCAAGAGTGTCTTGAACACCAGACCATGCCAGGCCCAGTGAAATTGCATGCAAAGTTTTTCAAAGCAAAATAAAGATAAAATTTACAGTTTTATAAACTGAAGATTCTATTGAAAAGACTTGCAAGAATGTAGGAAGACAATTGTTAGGTAAAAAAGATCATAATGAAATATTTTAGAATTTTCAAAGCTGTGAATTCATAGAAATATCACATATAAAAATATTTTATTTGCAGAATCTATAATAAGCAGAAAGTTTATCTCAAGTTTCAAACTATCTCACCCAGTAGTCTATTTTTGAGCTGCGCAGTAAACTGTATGCAACAGATGCATCGAATCGATGCAAATGTGCTTATCATTTTACTTTTTAGATAAGACCAGAACTGCACACAGTAATCCAAGTGAGGCCTAACCAGTTATTTATATGCAGAAATAATTACCTCTCTTGTAATCAGCATGTCTAAAAGTACACCCTAATATTTTATTAGCTTTACTACTAGATACTGAGCATAGCTTCAACGACACGATCCACTACTGTGTCCACATCCTTTTTTTTAGTCATGCTGTTGAGTAGATTCCCATCTATATTAAACATGGAATCCAAATTATTATAACCCAAATGTATGAACCTTACACTTGCTGTAATTAATGGTTATTTGACAAATATCTGTCCAAATTACCCATTATTCTGATTAATTCTGTACAAAAACAACTTCAATACAGCTAGAAATACCTAAAAGCTTAATGTGATCAGATAACTGTACTGATTTACTAATTATACCCCTATGATATACTTAATTTGACTCAGTGAAATATGACTGTTTGTTCATTGTCATGGTTAGTAAGTAGCCTGTTGGACCACTCTAAGTCTAATTATTAATTAGTTAGAATTATTTTTTAACATTTATATACTAATTATTAACTAGTTTTTAAACTCATGTTTTGGCTGCTAATCTGCTATTATCTTCAGAGTAGTTCTAAGAAGTAGTCATTATTCTCTGTGGGGTCTTTCTTAGTAGAACTTGGATCAACTAACTCTGAAACTTTTCAAGAGGGGTATCCAGGTTTTGCTCTCTTCTGTACTAGCCTGACCAGGTGTGTTATTTGTTAGGTGGACGTAGAAGGTTTCATTTATCTTTCTTTTTCTCATATGAGATTCATGCCATGTTATTTCAGTATTATTCCAATTTATTGTATGGTCATTGGTCTCCTTTTATGACAAAAATAAAAATCAGTACATTATTAAGTACAGCTGTTCATACTTTTTGTATGGCTTTTAAGTTCAAAGATCATTTTAGCCCTAACATCTACCTAATGCAACACATTGATACTCCTTTCTGGAAAATGTAATGTGAGTATTTTGGTTGGAGATATCATAAAACATAAGCCATATTTTGAGCATGTTTAGAACATGCCTCCAAAGTAATAAAGGCTCCATGTGAAAACAAGCACAATAAACCAGTGTAATAACCTGTGTACATGAACAGTAGTAAATCTCTTACAAAGCTGTTTTACCAAGATTTCTAGATGTTAAATATTTCTACAATAAACCAGTGTAATAACCTGTGTACATGAACAGTAGTAAATCTCTTACAAAGCTGTTTTACCAAGATTTCTAGATGTTAAATATTTCTACAATAAACCAGTGTAATAACTTGTCTACATGAACAGTAGTAAATCTCTTACAAAGCTATGTTTTACCAAGATTTCTAGATGTTAAATATTTCTACAATAAACCAGTGTAATAACTTGTCTACATGAACAGTAGTAAATCTCTTACAAAGCTATGTTTTACCAGACTTCAAGATGTTAAATATTTCTACAATAAACCAGTGTAATAACTTGTGTACATGAACTGTAGTAAAGCTCTTACAAAGCTATGTTTTACCAGATTTCTAGATGTTAAATATTCATATAATAAACCAGTGTAATAACTTGTCTACATAAACAGTAGTAGAGCTCTTACAAAGTTATGTTTACCCAGATTTCTAGATGTTAAATATTTCTACAATAAACCAGTGTAATAACTTGTCTACATAAACAGTAGTAAATCTCTTACAAAGTTATGTTTATCCAGATTTCTAGATGTTAAATATTATGACCTTCATATGTAAAGTCTTAGTTGATTCCATGAAACAGTGTTCCTTCTTTATCAAAATCTTGAATATATTATGGCATTTTCTGATTTCTAGTTTATTTGTCAATCTGCTTTATTACAATACATAAATTAGATTGGTGTTGAATGTTGTTAAACATAATATTGTGGGATATGGTAGAAAAAATTGATATAATAATTGTATACTTTTAATACTCTTCTTATAAATAATTATACATGTTAATAAGCTTTGTTTTGTAATAAAAGTTGTTTTTAGTTAGATTTGTAAACTGTGCACATAAAAATGTACATATATGTACACAGTACAGATTTATAATTACATTTTGTGATATCTGGTTTCAGTGAAATTGTTGCTGTGTTTTGAAAGTGTTTGAGTTACTAGGGTTTTTACAGTATTATATTTTGTTATCCAGTCCAGTTATTTGTATTTCATTGAAAAACTTTCAATATTTTTACAAACTATATGTTGTGGCATTACCGCTTTTAATTTAAAACTGTAACTTGTGTATAATGATAATTCAGTTTTATTTTACAATATATATATATTATATTGATTGACCTAGGAGCCAATTATATTAGTTTATTTTTACCACACCTTGGTAAGATGTACTGTTAAAAATTGAGTTGTTCAAAGAGAACTCTTGAGTATGACATCATTATAATCATTGTTTTTGATGTCGTTATTGAAAACACCTATAGTTTATAAGGATTGAATCCTATATATCAGAAAAGGATATTTCCACAAACTGCAGAAATTAACTGGAGAGAGAGAGAAAGAGTGAATGACAAATCTTGATTGGAAGAATGTATTCCTATCAAGAGTTTTATTTCAACCCAAAACTTTTTTCTGAATGGATGAAGAGAAAAATTACACTTATAGTAATGGAAAACTTTCTAGCTTATAAAAAAAAAATGAAATTAATTTGTAAAGAGGGGATGATGAAGTTTAAGGGGGGTTAACTGTTAATTTTGTAAAGTCTCCAACAAAGGAATTCCTCTTGGTTGGAAGATTGCCAATATGATTTTTTTTTTTTAGAGGAGTGTGGAGATCTTGAAGACTTCAGGTCTATTAATGTGACTTCTTAGAATATTTTGAAATGTGTTGTCAGTAGTTTAGAATTTCATTAGAAAGTTGCATTTAATTAACGATTCTGAACAAGATCTTCGTTATTATTGAGAATGCTTATTTTATAAAAAAAAAAACTTCATGGTTTTAGCGAACATAAACATTGAGCTCTACTATTTAGTGGTGTAAAATTATGGATTTATGATACAGAAAATTTTAAAAGACTTTTGTAGTGTGAAACAAACACATAGTAGAGTGGAAATTTGGTGCTTAATTAATTTAATAAAACTGATGGGTTCCAGTTGGACCTTGTCAGTAATTCTGGGTTAAGGAATTGTAAGTTGAAAGTAATATCCACAATGTTATGTCAGATTTCCCCCAAACTTTTGTTCACATTCAAGATCTGTAATATTGTAATTGTACATTACAAATAGTATAGTTTATTTTCACTTACTTAAAGTGTTTTTTCTGAACTTTGTGGTTTGATCTGTTTTTAAGGTATTAGAAATTTTCTAAATGTTACAGGAAAAAAATTTTGTTTATTAGTCTTTTATTTTGTGGTGACATTAATTTTTTTACTACATCCTAGTTTGCGACTATTTTTGTTCTACTTCTGGAATTCGGAACTTGACGTTTGCATGTTATAACAATGCTAGAATCCGGGTTTCGATATCCATGGTGGGCAGAGCACAGATAGCCCATTGTGTAGCCTTGTGCTTAATTACAAACATATCTTAAACAACCAGGTTTGAACTTAGCACTCTTACGTTATACTAGTGTTTATTAGTCACTGCTCTACCAGGACTAAAGTCATGTGAAGATAGTCCCACTACTGATTACTATGGAATCCTACACTAAAACATTACTCGTAACTCAACCCGAGTTCTAGAAGCTGCTAATATGACAGACACCCCTAGCTCAACAACCCAATCACACACACATTGCACTAAGCCATTTGGTGAAAGTAGAATGTACAAATAAGAAAATCCACTATCTGACTACCATTACTGTACATTTAATAATTGCACAGTTTTTATACTTTAACCATTTCTATTTTACATTAGTACTAATTTAATAATGAAACAGTTTTTATATATTGACCATGGCTGTGTTACATTACTACAAGTTTAATAACTGTGTAGTCTTTGTCATGTAACGTTCATGTAGAAGATATCTTTTGTGAAAGGAATAAGTCCATGTGAGTGATCAACCTTGTAACCTTTGTGTATCTTCACGAAACTTAGCAAACTTTCAGTAAACATTACAAATCTTTCATACACAAAAAAATCAGGTTTTCCAATTAAGTTTTGTTAATAAAGATTTGTTTGTGAACATATGGAGTCAGTGTTGATTGCTCCAAGTGCAAAGTGATTTTCATGTTAAGATCAAAAATACTTTTCTGCACGTGATAATTTTCAAATTTCATTTGCATAACCTCTAAAACCTTTTAAATAAATATCAAATGTTTTTCTTCTGTAAAAACTATTTTTTCTGTTATTTTCCCTACCCTAACTTTATACAGACTGTCGATTTGACCAACCTTGTAACCATCATAAAAAATATGAAATAAATCTAAATTACCCTTTTTTCTTTCTAGAATGACTACAGATTGTAACAGAAAAGTATAATTGTTTGTCCTAAATAGCTTAAGACTTGTAATAGTATACATCTATTAATACTTAATGTTATTGTTTTATTGCCCTTTGAACTGTGTCTAATCAATTATCCCACCACAGAAGTTGTAAATCACTTGATGAATGTTTTGCTGCTGTAACTGTATTGAATGATGTAACAAACAAGTTGCTTGCGAACATATACCTTGTGAAGAATATTTTTGTTATTGTACCTAATATAACCTAATGAGTTTCTTTTCTAATTTTTACATTTTTGTTTTATAACAATAAATAAGAAATATATATGAAAAACATGAAATATAGTACTTACCTTTGACCTCTTGTTTTTGTTAGCAGTTGCCAATAAAATTTAAGCCTGCTTTTTTGGTAATGTTGGTACTTAGTGCACTAAATCATTTTTATTTACTAAAATAATGCACTTAAGAAGACAGAATAATAAAACATACAAAGCAAACAATGTCCTATAACTATCATAATTTTACTGGATTTCTGAGACAAGAGGGGCTTAAATAATTCCCCAAATTGCTCAATTTGAACACCACGAGATAAACTTTCAACCTGAAGAAGAAATTGATAACAGTCTGTACTACAATCAGTGTAACATTATATGTCACTCAACAGATTAAAGCTTTGTCTTTCTATTGGTTATAAACAATATTGTATGAATCATGAGAGAATTATTGGCTGTGATAGGTGCTCATGGCAAGTGGGTTTTCTAGTTTATGACTGTAAATAAACAAGGTTTAAGGCTATAAAAATTAGACTCTGCTGTAGTAATATCTATATTATAATGAGTAATTTACATTAAGTAGTAAAGGGGAAAGACCTAGAGAACACGTCATAATTCTCATACTAGGGGAGATTGAGGATTTATTTAAATATTTCCTTATAAAATCAAGAAATTAAAACTTATGTAATATTACAATTTGATTTAATAACTATATTTTGATGCCAAGTTTATTTGTATACATTGATAATGAAGTAATTAAATTTTGAATGCAGCTCTGTTAAAGGTTTTCACATGTGCACTTTGACTTACCAATTGGGAGAGGGTTAACAAATAAACTCAAATGCATTTTGCTTTTTCCATTTTTTGTTTAAATGTACATACCATATTTTATTGTAAAACGCACTAGGTCTGATGTACCTTAAACTGAAAGTGGAGGCATTTCTAGTCCACTTAATGTGATTTTTATGTTGAAAGGTAGCATGGTATGAAAACAAACAAATGTCTGACTGTATTGTATGCTGATATTTACTGTACAGGTTTTTTTAATTCAATAAACTGTTGTTCACTGTCAATGTGTCGTGTTTTTTTTATTTATTTTTTTGTGTCCATATGTTAATAGGTATTTTAGTTAACATTTATTTTTGCAAAATAAATCTGAAATGCTTCAACGTGCAGAATGTTAGTCTGTTTGTGTTTGTTTAGTAATTTTTGGAATTGTGTATGTTGGTGTGAAAATATCTGAACAACATGAAAGGTGTTTCCATCAACAAAACAAAAATCTGTGCAGATTATAAATTTATATATGTTTTGTAGTTTTCCTGTTTATCCTTTTTTTTTAGTTTTTGATATAATTTTTTGCATGCTTTCTTCAGTGTGAATGTTTTCCCATTTGGTTTATTGTGTGTGTGTGTGTGTGATTATACAACATACACATTTTTATTTTATTATCACCAGAATGGTTATTTTAACCAATAAAGGAAAGCAGACATAAAAAACATCACAAACACATATTGCAGATGAGGTTTTTGACAAAGAAAAGTCATAGTGTATCTATAGTTTGTGGTTCTGTATATCTTGATCAATAATTTATATGAACTACCAATCAGAGTAATCTATGTACTTAAGAGTAAAACTAAAAATCAACCTGACAATCACTACAGCTAATGAAATTTTTATAGAAAGAGATGAGAATGTCATTAGGCTAAACAAAGTATTGTATCTGTAATGTATTATTGTGTGTATATACTGATTGTTAAAGAGATCAAAATGCATCAGGTCTAACAAAGTACTGTATCGGTAGTGTGTTGTTATGTACATACTGATTGTTACAGAAAGAGGTGAAAATGTCATTAGGCCTACCAGAGTACTGTATCAGTAGTGTGTGGGTATGTACATATTGATTGTTACAGAAAGAAATTAAAATGTCATTAGGCCTAACAGAGTACTGTATCAGTAGTTTGTGGGTATGTACATATTGAGAATGTCACTTTTCTGTTTTATGTACTGTTTTACATCTACAATGATTTTATTTCATAAGAAACTGTCACTTTCAGAACTTTGGGCGACAAGTGCTCTACAAAGATTCTTGCAGCTCATGAATGCCAGGAAGAGGGAAGGAAATGTGCCCACTTTAGGACCACTTCTCGGCATCTCAGAGTTAAGGAGCAGTCAAGACACCTGGAATGAACAGGCTAAGTGTCATTCCTGTAGTGTTTGTCAGAAAAAATATAATTGCAAAGATGCTCTACTTTTTCACATGTTCACTGTTCACAAACAGTCACTTGACAAGTAAATATTTACTGATTTGCATAACAACTGTTAAAATTAAATGATAGCATTTCATAATACTGCTCATTTTTCCATTCCTTTCATTTTAATGAGACTTTGGAAGAAAAGTATAGTGCACTTTTAATAAGTATATGTAAATGCAAATTTACATTCATATTATCTTTGTTGTTGTTATTTTTAGTGATTGTTACTTCTTCAGCAGTGCTGAATGAGTGTTAAAAATGATTAATGTTGAATTAACCTCCTCCACTAGTTACAGAGCTGTGAATATTGGATTGTAAGCCTATAGAGATGTTATATAGTGTAGATTCTTCACAATATTGTGAATGTAGTGAAGAAGGTATACAGGAATATGGTGATACTGACAGAAGTAACAGTACAGAAAATGTAACAAACATAGTTCAGGTTCATTAAGATAGAAGGGATGATAAGATTGAACATTCAACTGGTTCATTATTGTTAGGTTTTGCATTTAATTTGTTTAGCAATTGCAGAAATTAGAGCTGGGTAATTAGTGGAATTTGCTAATTGATTAATTGTCGGGTTCATTAATCGATTGCATTCAACTAATCAGTTATTCTTACGAAACTTGAATAGTTGGAATAAGTGAAAATAGTAATAATGAGAAACACTAATTTTGATTTATTGATAATTTTCATGAGTTATGGCTAATAGATTAAACTAAAGAACCTTGAATTAATTGAGAATAATAATTCAAAATCATATTAGCAATATTTCAATGACTTGGATAGTTGGAATAATCAGAAACATTAATCTTAGTTAGTTAACTATATTGGTAACATTAGTTAGCTTAATCCTAATTTTGATTAATTACTAATCAATGTAATGAGTGATTGAGTTAAACGTCCAGTTCTGACGGAAGTGTAATGTGATACTCCAATTTAAGGTTTGAACATTTCGATAATATAAGTCTACAGTAAAGTTAACTCATGAACACAAAGTAAGCAGCTATTAATTTTATATTTCAATTCAAAGTGTGTGTTTTTTGTAAACGTGCTAAAGATAGAAGAAACTTGTTTTGACCAAACTTAACTTGATGTGAATCAACACTGATTAAAAAACTGTAGACATTTATTCTATTAAAACAGATACTGCTTTTATTTTTTAAAGGGAATTAACACTGATGACCAAGTGTAATAGGAGGAAAGTGGCTTGTTAGAAAACATTGTTACCCATAATCATTATGTACCAAAACGTTACTTGTTCAAGTGAAACATCAGTCATAATTTCCAGTACAGAGATTTTGTTAAATATGTTCAGATTGTGTTATCAAACTGTTGGTAAATAACTATCCAATATGTTTCTGTTTACAAAATATAAATTACTCAACTGACCCAAATCTAGTTATGGTTATAGATACAAGAGGATGATTTTCAGGTTTTAACTTGTAAACGTAAAGACCTAATAACAGTTAAAGAAAATTTTGACTAGTTGTGAAGATGTAGTAGTATACAACTTGGTAAAATTATTATTGAACACTTTATAAAGTGAAAGTTTTATAGTTTATAACATTTTAACATGATTTAAAAAAAAATACCAGCATTCAAGTTTCTGCTTTGTATTATAAATTCCAGTGTGGTGTGATGTTGAAGTCATTAAAAAAAACAACCAAAAAAACCATTAAAACATCTAGTCATGGTTTATATCTAAGGTTCTTAAGTAAATTATTTTAAAATGAGAGTTTATATCTAAAAATAATAACATTATACAGATGTAATTCATATTGACTTTTACACTACAGACGTTTATTTGCATATATTAAAATCATAATATGGTTTAAGTATTTCTGAATTACATATGGAGTTATATGTGTTGTCACAATGTTTCTTGAAAAGGTATGTATCTTTTTAGGAATGATAGGCTTTATAGAAAGTTTAACTGATATTTGTGAAAATCAAGATATATATATTTTTACAATGTTTTTCGTGTTGCTAAGTGGTTTCTTGTCACATAATAATGAAAAATGTAAACAATTTCAGTTTATTGTGAAGATAACTACTGGTGTTTAAATGTTAAGAATGATAATTTTTCAGTGTAAAAGTGATGTATAAAATAAAGAAACTGATTATTTACTTAATAAAACTTTGCCTAAGTAAATAAGCATCATTTTTTTTCAAGCATTGTAAGTTTTGAATGGGAAAATCAAAATTACTATCCTAAATCATCAGTTCACATATCATTTGTTCAAATCTCATGTTTATAATTATTTTCCATTGATAATTCCTTGTTTTAGAAATTTAACTTTGAAATATTTTAATATTTATTGTATCTTCATAATTTCTTAAGAACCAAACAAAACGAAAAAGAATATCAGTTATTGTGCTATTTCTAGAGATACACATCTTGATATCGTACTCCCACTGCTCACCTTCTCTTTCTCCTCGACTTATGAAAAATGAAAAAAAAAAGCAGTCTTTAGTCTATCAAAGTACTGGAAAGGAAATGGTAAATAATAGTGAAATAAACATATCAGATCTCGTACAGAACCTGCATATAAAGAACTGTCTTGTAGGAAAAAAACAGTGACCGGATCGTAGCGGGTGAGTTAAAAATTTCCCATAGCTATGGCTCAATCTGAAAGGTAGGTTGTGGTAGGCAAGGTATTTTTAACTTAACAACTGTTAATACTTAATTAGTTTATTAAGTTCCATATGCTTTAATCCTAATATGTTGGCAACCAATGGTTTATAACCACAGTGTGGTGATTTATTTTGGGGAGGAGCATATTACATGGTTCAACAGAACATTGGTTTGTCTTCTTCAAGCAATCCATATAGGTTGTTATTTGTAAAAGAAGTGTATTGTACAGTACTGTGCAAAAGTGTTAGGACTAATTAGAGCTAATTTTTCCATGCCAATACAGGATGTAAGATTTAACACTGGTAATGTTGCAGTGATACCTGTTGATAATTGAATGAGCCGGGGTGAGAATACTTTTCATTGTTTAGAATTTCCATATATTTGTACCAAGGGCATGTCATAAGGGTTCTGCTTGAATGAATATACTGATTAAACTTAGGGTCTGAAATAGCTTTCATGCAGTGTCTTAACTATATAGAATGAAGCTAGCATATGGTACTGGTATATGCTAGAAAAAATCAATTTAATAGCACTCCACAAATAAACCTTGATAAAAACAGTGTTTAACACTATATATTAAGTTTTGTTGTCATACCACAGTCCAGAAAGTGTAGAGAATTGTCAGTAGAGCAGAGAGTTCACATAAAAGCTTTACGTGATGCTGGTTGACTCTCCTACAAATTGCTACGGACTTG
>NW_013666707.1:132830-195003 GCF_000517525.1 Limulus polyphemus | reverse complement strand
GCAATGATACTGATGTTAATTACCTTCGTTTATACAACCTTCGGTACAGAAGGAAGACCGCCACTGATCTCAAGCATGAGATAAGCAATCATGTACCAAATGACAGAAAAGTGTCCAGATCTACAGTATCAAGAAGACTCAATGAGATTTGGAATATTTGGTCATGTAGCAGTTATAAAATCTTTACTTCAATCTCCAAATATTGTCAAGAGACTGAAATTTGCTAAAAAGTACAAAAACTGGACTGTTGATGATTGGAAAAAGGTGTTATGGACAGATGAGTCCAAGTTTGAAATGTATGGTTCAAAGTGTAGTTTTTACATCTGGTAGAAGAAAGGTGAAAGATATTTCAATGCATAGTACCTACCATGAAGCATGGGGGAGGCAGTGTGATAGTTTGAGGGTGTTTTTCTGCTGAGGCGGCAGGAGATATTTGCAAAATAGAATGAATAATGGACCAGCACAAGTACCATCAGATACTGATCCATCAGAGTATACCCAGTGGTTTGTGTATTATTGGTAAAGAATTCTACTACCAAGAAGATAATGACTTCAAACACTCATCCATCCTATGCAGAAAATACTTAGCTAAGAAGGAAGCTGCTGAAGTTGCAATGACCCCCACAGATCCCTGATCTCAACCCAGTTGAGCAGATCTGGGATTTGATAAATGAAAAACTTGACAAATCAAAAGTTACTTCCAAAGAAACTTTATGGGAGTATATTAGAGACATTTGGAGTAAAATCCCAAAGAACACTTTAATTAACTATGTTGCAACAATGCCCGAAAGACTGTCTGTAATTATTAAAGCAAAGGGGGACACACAAAATATTAACTGTTTGCAGAACTCAAGCACTTCCACTGAGTTTCTGTTGTACTAAATATGATGATTAATAAAATTTTGATGTTTCACTTGTGATTTACCTTCCACTATTCTTTGAAAGTAACCTGAAATCTAATTTTTGAGTTTGTCCTAACACTTTTGCACGGGACTACAGTGTATGTTAAATATAAAATTTGAAGTATTTGTTTGAAGTTGAATACTGGTTGGAAATATGGTTATTTCTTACAAGTTATATATCTTAGAAACTATATGTTTCCAGTTTGTTACATGTACAAAAGGCATTTGAGGTTAAAGTTGTTTTATATATTAATTTTTTCAAGTAAAAATTATTTTGAGTTGAAATGCTTTTTCCTTGTAGGTGTTTTACTAAGAAAGAGGAAACATGTATGATATATAAAAGTACCTTTCTAGAGAAGACTCAACACACTTCTCACCCAGGCTGGGATTTATACAGGAAAACTTTCCTTACGAATGGATAACTGAAGTCTCATCATTTCAAATGATTCTGAGAAGGAGCTGTAACCAAAAAATATCTCTAATTGTATATTTAAAAAAAAAAAAAAGATTGCTGTGTGCAATATATTTGTGGTATCATTTTTTCTAAATTATTTAAATAATCATGTGAGTGAACTTTACACTTCTTCTGAAGCTGTTTAACATAGTATGTTGTGTATTTTCAAGTTGTAATAACCAAGGAAAAAAGTCTTTGGCTTTATATATTTGTATAGACCCACACACATATTGTCTAATATTTTTGGAAGATAAATTCAAAATATTCAAACTATATCAAATTTGTAAGGTTTACTTCTGTGTTGAAATTATGATATAAAGATGTGTAGTTTCATAAGTTATTTATGTAAAAAAAAATAGTTTATTTCAAAATCTAGCTGAAACTCGTGACATTCATGTAACAGTAATCGGGCATACCTGTATGTTTTTTTGTTTGTTTAGGATCATGTTTATTCTTCACATCTTGCCACTTTAGTGCTACAGTGATAATGAAGAAGAAGAAGAATGGGGAATACGGTTCACGTTTACCAAAATTAATTTGAATTGCAGCTAATAATGTTCTTGTAGCTGTGTTCCTTGAAGTTGAAAAAAATTAATATAACTGATGTATTGATACCATACCTTACAGGCTTTTTGGGATAAAGGATTAATCACAGAATTATATAGAAATAAAACTTCATCATCTGTTGGACAACTAAAATGATTCAAGTGTTTTTTTCACTTGTTTGCAATAAGATTCCTAAATGCAGTACTTTTGAGAGAGTGACTATCAGTATGTGTTGTTTTGTTTTTTGTAATGTAATTATCTAAACCAACTTTTGTCTCCAATTGTGCTTTATAAAGAGATGAATTTAAACCTGTGTACATGAGTGATGATGGTTCTTGCCAAGTGCTAATGCACCAAGAGCAACCTGATTTCTTAAGGGCTCAAGTACAATCTTGTATCTTCTGAGACTTAATCTCTGTCAAAGTGGGATTGAGTCCACAGTTGTGGGGTGCTTTTTTGGTTATGCCAGACACACACACACACACACACACACAGAGGTATAACTTCCAGTGGTCTATTCTAAGCCTTGATGAAACTATCAGTGATGCAGTGGCATGTGGTGGAAGCAGTTCTTGTGACGACTAGCATTGTTTTAACAGACTTTTGATTAACATCCATTATAAATATTACAAATGTAGACCACACACACGTGGCCAGACTGTTATTTGTCCATCCTAAACCATGACAAAATCATCTTTGTTGCAGCAGGAGTTCCTGAAGCAGTTCTAAACAGACTGTTCATTGACCCCCCACCTTCCCCATAAATGTAACAAATGTGTATCATTATGCTAACTAGTACTTAACAGTGCTTCAGAGGGCATACCAGGAAAGCTGAAGACTATTATAAAGGTGTTAATATTTGTATATTTTATGTGTATCCTGACATTTAAAGTAAACTGTTATGTAAAATGTGGGAGGATTTTAAACCTGAGATAGGTAAAAAGAAAATACCCTTATAGGAATCCATATTTTGCTTCACATTTTACCTTGCTATCCAGTGATAAGCTTGAGGGCTTATAATACTAAAATTTGGGGTTTGGTCCCTGTGATGGGCACAACACAGATTGCCCATTGGGCAGCTTTGCACGTAAACAAATAATTCTTTTACATTTATTTTCATGTCATATTTCTAATAGAAGACTCTACAGCATGCCACACATCATATGTTTGTGTATATTTTTATATATTTCATAGCCATGTTTCATCTGCGGAGAGAGTCTAGGTAGTGTAGGCCATGGTTGGCTTTGTAAGTGGAGACTTTGGTGTGGGGGTAAGAGGTGCAAATAAGACTATAGGAGCATATAAATGATATCTGTTTAAAAATAAAGTTTGAGAAACTACCATACAGATATTACTACTATTAAGTAATATAGTAATAACAATTAACATGGGAAAATGACATACCAGTATATACACAAATAGGTTATTCTGGGTGCGGAAGATGCATGTTTAGAGGTGGGCATAAAAAAGTTTTCACATCAATTATATGATATGCTGGTCGTTGTTATAATTAACAAATTGTTTGGAATGAATACTTTATTAGTATAAAAACGGTGTTGGCAAATTCACTTGTTAAGAAACATTTCGACTTTTTGAAACTAAGAGTGGATTTTTTTCCGAAGATGTTTTATCGGGATACCAGAGAGGGAATGACAAAATCCACGCCTGTGTGATTTGCCAGACCACCTTCACTCGAAGAGCTTCATTGAAACGACACATGGAACGACACTATCCTAATCAACCAGGTTACATCTGTGATATGTGTGGCAAGTCGTTCCTTCGTAAAGACCACCTAAAACTACATAGAGCTCGCCACTTTAGAGCAATTTAAGACTGTGATCCAATAGGTTCACTATAAGAAACTGTAGTCTTGATGTACCTGTTAATATAGACTGCTTACAAACTTAGAGTTTCATACAATTCTTGAAAGTTTCATTTCTGTCAGTAGTTAATCTTGTTGAGAAATTATCCATATTTTGTTTGAAGGTTAAATGAAACAGTTAACAATAAAAATGTCTTATTATCACACAGATGAAGAGTCTTAACTATATAATTGAACATTTCCATGCTTGTAACAGTTTTTATGAGGCTATGGCCATATTGAACACAATGTTAGTCAGGAAGAATAATTTATTTATTCGTGTAGTACAGTATGTGTGTGAACATAATAACCAGAGGAAACAATGGTTCTGAAGTCAATTTGAAAAGTGTGAACAGTCAAGTCTGTAGAAGGTACAGTATTAGCCCTGTAGAATTTTCTTTTGTAAGTTGATGCACCTTAGCCTTTGTGTTTTGAACTTTCTTCTACGAATGATTAAACAAACAAACAAGATATTGCAAGAAAAATTCTCTATTTGTTGCTTTCTGAGATGGTAGCTGTTGGAAAACATTTGTGTTAATTGATTAGAAGGTGAGTTACTGACTTCATCAGAGTATATTCAACAATTTACCTTTTTCAGCAGCATCTGTTTGATCCAGGATTTAAATAATGATTTTCTAACTCCAATGATATGTGACCCAGGGTTTGGACAGTGACTTTCATCATGGGTGTGATTTTCCTTTCTAGATACAGAATTACTTAAAGGCAGGAGTAAAAATAAAAGATAATTTGTTTTCTATAGGTGGAAGAGTGTGTTCAATTTCCGAGCAGAATGATGGAACTTAAACCTCAGTATCGTATTTCTGGTTAATTAAATCAACTTTAAAGTATTTTTGTATTATGCATCTGGTCTACCTGGAAATGATTCCAGCATGCAGCTGGTGCAATATATGTGGGAAAATCTTGTCTATCACAAGTAGAGACACTGAGTGAATATGTTTCAATCTCCTAAGTGTTTGGCAGTGATCAGGTCGAACAAAAACTATTGCTGTCTTTTCCAGTTTGTTTGTTGAAATTTATTACTAAATAATTTTTTAAAAAGCATCTGTTATTACTCGGAATGATAAAAATATATTTGCTGTGATTAACTGCCGAGTGTTCCTCTGCTATAATACCTATCATTTTGGGGAAGATGATGAATAAAGTTCCTGTTACACTCACCTGTCTAACCTGACTCACTTAATTGGATGCCTTATCAAGAAGCTAATTTTAAAACTTGGGCTATATGACTTTGAAAGGTTACCTTGGCTGCTACCTTTTTTTTTTTACTTTATACGTATCAAAAAGGTGATGAAAAGCTTCTTAACACATATATTTTATTGGCTAAAGCCGTGAATTAAATATACAGTTAAAATATATACACACTAACTGTTCAAAATCCCCAACTATTTTTGACAAACCAAGTATGTTATTATCAAGGGCAAACCTTTATACTTGTGATAGTATTAGACTAGGTTATTAAGAGATTCAATTCAAGTGACTACTTGTAAGGTTTGATATCATCATAGTTAGTCTTTAGGGTGTGGATGCTAGGCCTTAATGAGATTGCGGTTTATCTGTAATGTTCTTTATGTTTTCCAGGACACTTAGGTCTGTGGTGGAGAGCATCACATGCAGCTTTAAGGAAAGAAACTTGGTGTAAAGTGTGTGGAAAGGTGTTCAAAGCAAGGAAACATTTAAATCAGCACATGAAAATTCATACAGGAAAACATTTTCATTGCCCTCGTTGTTCGACAGCATTTCGTTGGAAAAAGGATCTAGCCTATCATATAAATCGAAATGTATGCTCCAAATAAAGAGTGTCTTTTTTATTTTTAAGTGCTGTCAAAAAAGTTCTTATTCTTCAACTAATAAATCATATTATGTTAAAAATTGTAAAAATAGAGAATATATTCAATCCTTTAAAAGAAGTTCCTTAAAATTTAGGACATTTTTTTAAAATGGTTATCCTGTGTTACAAAATTTATTTGGCTTTTGTTTCCTTACAAAGAGTTTCTCTTTGGAAAGAATATATATGGTATGGAATCGTAATCAGTAATTAAATAGTTAAGATATTCTGTTGTTAAGCCACAGACTAAACTTATAGTGAATACAAATATTTGATTCATGTTTGAAAGGTACAGAAATATTGATAATGTATAAATCCAAGTTGAATCTTTACCAATGAACTGAAGATCATTGATTCTTTGCTACACACACACATCTTCAGTGTAACAGTCCAGTTGGAGTTCTTACTGATTAACATTGAATGTATGGTATACACCTGGTTTTCTTTGGTTTCTTTTCATGTGTAGTCTGTTCTGTTTTTTACTCAGCTTTGTAAATCATTACTTAGCACAGTTACACGTAAGCCTCCTCAGTTTTTCTGTACTAAAATTTAGAAATCCCCAACTGGAAACTTGACTTGGCAGCTTTTAATGTAGTTGAACTATGTTTTTACATCTAATTTAGCAATCATTTTGTTCATAAGAAAGAAAAGTGCCAAATAAAAAAGTTCTTGTTACAAGTTTGTGTCTTTTCTTGAAATGAGCAAGTTTTTACTTCTTTGACATGCACAAGACTTACTTTACAATAAGAAAAAGGTAAACTATGTTCTTTGATGGATTAATTATGTTTCCATTCTGTAGCATATTATTAGATTTGAGCAATGTTCTTAACTAAATCGAATTATATTTATGGTTTTATTTTGGTATAGTTTTAGGAGAACATGATTTGAATATACTGATTGGAGCTTATTAAAATGTAGGGGGAGTTTGAGAAGCAATGCACGTGTATTGAGAAAAATGGGGGAGAACTAGAAAAAGAATACCATGTTATTTAAAAAGAATAGTTATTATTTTCTTTTTTGTCTATTCTTGAATAAACATTATTTTTACTTATGTTTAGGCTGACTGGATTGTGGAAGAGTTTGGTGCCTTTTTTACTGATGATTGTAGTGTGTTAACTTTCATGTTATAACTATTAAAAATTTTTCCTGTATTATGTACAATCTAATGCCACTCTTTTCATTGAAGTGTTTGTTGTGTTCAGTTTTCTTGGAAATGTTTTTGTATGAATGTTAGACTTTTTTTTATATAACTGTATATACTTTTAATTGTAAATCATTACTTAGCACAGTATCCTGACATTTAAAGTAAACTGTTATGTAAAATGTGGGAGGATTTTAAACCTGAGATAGGTTAAAAGAAAATACCCTTATAGGAATACATATTTTGCTTCACATTTTACCTTGCTATCCAGTGATAAGCTTGAGGGCTTATAATACTAAAATTTGGGGTTTGGTCCCTGTGATGGGCACAACACAGATTGCCCATTGTGCAGCTTTGCACATAAACAAATAATTCTTTTACATTTATTTTCATGTCATATTTCTAATAGAAGACTCTACAGCATGCCACACATCATATGTTTGTGTATATTTTTATATATTTCATAGCCATGTTTCATCTGTGGAGAGAGTCTAGGTAGTGTAAGCCATGGTTGGCTTTGTAAGTGGAGACTTTGGTGTGGGGGTAAGAGGTGCAAATAAGACTATAGGAGCATATAAATGATATCTGTTTAAAAATAAAGTTTGAGAAACTACCGTACAGATATTACTACTATTAAGTAATATAGTAATAACAACTAACATGGAAAATGACATACCAGTATATACACAAATAGGTCATGCTGGGTGCGGAAGAGGCATGTTTAGAGGTGGGCATAAAAAAGTTTTCACATCAAGGGTGCATATGAGCATAGTATGGTAAGCTGAGTGTTTAGTATGCTCGAAATTTCATATTTTTTACACCTAAATACAGCTTAATTACTATGATTGATAAATTATAGTGGACTTCTATGGTATTGATGTTGTAATTTATGATTTTTTGGTTATTTCAAAGGTGAAACCTAAAAAAAATTATTTCATTTCACATTGTCGATGTGCAATATTTTATAAAGCTTAACTACCTACAATAAGCAGCAAACAAGTACAAAGGTCATAACTAGAAGAGATAATTGTTTGCTTTACATCTTTATTTACTGTTTTATGTTTTATGAAAAATAAGTTGAAGAACTTATGTGTAAATAGTAACAATCTATATACATATTTTATGTATAATAATTGAATCGTGACTGTATTTTACAAAATACTAGTCCACTAAAACATAGCCAAGACAGGTTCCTTTGTAAAGACTATAGGTCAGTTTTATATTATTGGATTTGGGTCGAGTTCACATTTGCCGCATCATTGTTACTTCTGTATCATTAGCCAGGCACGGCTGAAAGGTCAATATAATAGAAATGATAAATATATACAAATGTATAAAGTTATGAGATTTAAGCTATTTAGCCTCAACATGTGTTTTTGTGTTATAATTTGTAGTCATTCTAGAATGAAAAAGGCATAATTTATACTTAATTCCTAATTTTTTTATAGTGATTATGAGATCGGTCAAATCAACCGAACCTGTACAGTGACTCATTAGTTAAGATAACTAAAATATAAAGTTTTTTCTTAAGAAATGTTTGATAACTGTCATTTATTTCAGTTTATGCAATGGATACTTACCTTACGTGGTAATAGTACCTAGGCTGATAGCATGAGGGTCCTTTTGAATCTTAATATAAAGGTATAGAATCGCATAATCCTGAGGTAGGATAAAAGCTGAAATCCTTGAGCTTCTGCACGCAAATGTGCCCTTTCAACTTAACTCCACCCTGCCCGTTTTCCAATTGAGCTAGGGATCTGTATGGTAAAACCATTTCAATTGCAGTTGATAAGGCTTAACTTGAAGAATCTGACTGAGTAATATTCTTAGTCAGTTACAAGGCCTAGAAGGAAATATTTCAAAAGTTAAAGTAAAATTTGATTTGTGTATCAAATACCTCTGAGACAGAAAACTAGGTAGTAACTGTTATCTCAATGCATTAGGAATCATTTAAGACCTAAGAGTGGTGTAAGTAGCCTTAATTGACTATGGGTAACTTTTTTACAAGAGCTACCTGTTGAAAAATCATCTTCTTTTTAAGTTATATAAAAAATTGTAAAAGTACCATAAAAAGTGAAAAAAACTAACAGTGATAAAGCGATGTAACAATGAAATTTTTTTATATAAACCACCACCCCCAGAATGAAAATTTGTTGCATAAGTAGTTACAGCTTGAGTGTGGAAGCCATAACATTAAAGTAAGATTATTACTGTGTTCATTTTGATCTTTTTGCAAGTATGTACTTGGATGTTTTAAAGGATACAAAAGAGAAGTGAAGATAAAGTAATACATATACAAAAGTAAAACTAATCACAGACATGTCGGTAGAAAAGAAACTTGAGAACTCAAGGAAGATGTAGTTTCCAAAAGCACTCGGGTTTCTTATACTATGGTTCATATAATTTTGAGATGTTCTGATATATCTTAGTATGATGAACCACAGGGAATAATATGTTTAAAAAGTTCCACAGACTTAACATCTTCTACTGCTTCCTTCACTGTGTGTGTGTGTGTGCAGATCTTATTGAATGATAACAAACTCAGTCACCATGTTTGTTTTGATTTATAGTATTTCATGGTTGACAATGCTGCTTATTAGCCAACAACTCTTAGTACATGTACAGGTGGAAGTCAAAGTTTTGTACTATTATATTAGCCTATAAGTTTGGGGTATAAGTAGTAGCACAACTGGTAACACATCAGTATCATATTCACAGCATGTATACTGCATATATGGAAGAAGTCAATCTGAAATACCATCATAATTCAACATCTTAAAGAAAGGAAATCTAAACTGGAATGTTTTTTGTTTTTTCTTAAAGTAGGTTTCTAGCTGGAATCAGTATGATCAGCTTGCTTAATGTTTATTTTTTGGGGTGTGTGGGGGTGAACACAGTTTCATAAATCTTCTCAGGATATTCATAACCACCAATCGCTGTTTTCAGCACAACAACTTGATAAAACTATTGTTGTTTGGAGATTTGCTTATGGTCCTGAACAGTCGACTGTTATAGGTAATAACAATAATAGAATTATTGGTTATATGTGTTTTGAGTTAATTACCGAATAATTAGAATCTTTTGCTTTTTTCTCTTTTAAGCCATAATTTTCAAATTAGTATTTAATTTACTAATGGTTTCACTATCTTACAGATCCTTCTTATACAAGAAATGTTCATCTTGAGTTCCTGTGCAGGCTTTGCTCAAAGTCATTCAGAACTAAAAAGCATCTTAACCAGCAGGTCAAGTGACATTCTCAAGAAACTTTCCAGTGTCCACAGTGCTTTTCAACTTTTAAATGGAAACACAATCTTTAGGTCTGAAAAAGTAGACCTGATATCAAAATCTTGTGTATGATATCTTCTATTTTTTAAACTAAGTATGCTAAAATATGAGAAGAGATTATAGGTCCCCTAATTGTCACTGATTTGTTTTCACTTTTGGGAGGGATGGTGACCACCCAATCTTAAACAAAGCCATCACTGTATGCATTGAATAGTAAGTTTTTGTAAGTGATACTGGAAAGAATTAGAATCTTGCACTGTAAATTATGTTTTCTAAACACTTCAGGTAACTAAAATGCATTGTTAAAGATAACTTTACAAACTTAGGCTGTGGATGAATGGCTAGTTAGAATTATACGATAATAGTAATTATTTTAGATCTGTTGCAATGAAATAAAGCTGAGTTTGGTGTTTGTGGGTGTGGTATAGTTTTCATGCTTTAGTAAAGATTTTGCCTCTCAAAATTATTATTGAAATATTGTGTTAATCAAGTACTTTTATGGTGCATATGAGCATAGTACGTAATGCAGCTTCCATTTTTACTGTTAATAGCAAATACAGTTCTCTTTTTGAGCTTTATATTATTGTATTATATTATTATAATATAATAATATAGTATAATAGTATAATATTTTATTATAATTTAGCAGTCGGATGTTTTGATGTAACTTTCATTACAAAGATATTAAACTTTCATCAAGATACTTTGAGAAATGATAAAGTTTCAGTTTTGTTTTGAGTTTTTTTTTTCATCTTCCTCTGTTTTGGAACAGTTGAGTATTATTGAAATCAGGAGTTGATTAAAGCCAACTTGGTAGCCTTTTATACTATTAAATACTGATTTAAAACTCTTTTAGATCTTTTAGGGACTCATGGAAGAAATGAGAAGGATGGATTTCCTTGTAGGTTCTGCTTGAAGATTTTTAAAGCAAAGAAAAATCTTTATCAGCACATTCAGTGTCATTCTCAGAAAACATATGAGTGCCCTAAATGTCTGACCATCTTCAGGTGGAAACACAACCTTTCTGTTCATCTGAGGAAAGCTTGTCCTTTCAAAGCTTAAGAAAAAAAGAACATATTAAAAGAAGCTTATAGAAATTTGAAGATAAAAGTAATATTTGGTTGTTTTTTTTTTAAAGCATAAATCAAATTTCCAAAATAATTCAATGTTAGTTTATTTATATACATTTACTAGAAATTAATATTGGAGTGGAGTAGTGAGAATGTGCTAATTTATGATTGGTGGAATACAAACATGAAAACTTTCATGAAAATAGATAAATTTTAATGAACTTCCTTTAGACAGAGTTTCTGTTTAATAAGAATATGTATTTCAGATTGTCTAGGAGTAGTCTAAGAAATCAATTTAAAATAGTACAGAAATATTATTTAGACAAGAACTTTGAGGAACCCGAAGCCTCGGTAATGTAGAAATTGAAATAGATGTTTTATTCATTGTTTTTTCAGAAACAATCGTAGATAGACAAAAGTAATGTGAAACTTTTTGTTTATATGGGATGGTAAATTTTTAAAATTTTTATTTAAAAAAGATCATGGTTTAAGCTCTCTTTTTACTGAAACATCATCAAAAAATAATAATATTGGTCAATAAAGTTATAAATGATTTCTCAAGGTTTAATTTTCAACTTTCTATCAAGTATTACTTCATTGGTTCATTGCTGGTGGTTTTATATGATTCTTTATAAAATTACTAATATGATAATTTGAAGTTTATAGATCTGATGATTTGTGTATCTGTTTTAAATTTGAAAAGTAAATCTTAAAAATATGAATTTTTTAGGTTTCTGTGATCCTGAAATTAATAAAACTACAATTGTTTTTATCATTTGCTTTGAATTTTAAACTCCTTCCAAAGTGTATTAACGTCTTTATGTAGAGTCGTATGGACAAAAAGCTAAAAAAAAATGTCCTTTATGTATTGCCATAACATACCCAAGCTGGAGCAGCAAGATTTTTTTAGGCCTAAAGAAACTGATAAAAATAACACTAGGCTGCAGATATACTTTTTATCTTTGCACTTCTCTTAATCAGTCCATTTCATATTTTGATTTAGGAGTGTATTTTGGATGTATTTTTGGTCTGTCACAAGTAACTGTCTTGGGGGCTTTTTGTTTTATACCAGAAGTCACCTCCTGTCCTGGACCTAATCAAATGTAAATTTGAAATACATCATTTTGTTTTTGGTAAGTGTGCCAAACTCTACTGATTGTTTCTAATACTAGGACACTTCAAGCAGAAAGTGTTCTCTGCCTTTGATTACGTGTTTTACAAAGTATTGTTAGGCAGCTCAGGCCATTATTTTAAGGAGAATTTTTTAAATGCTACCAGGTCACTTCATGTAGATCAATTTCTATGCCTTTGATTACATGTTCTACAAAATGTTGTTAGGCAGCTCGGACTGTTATTTTCAAGGAGAATTGTTGGATGAGGTAGGCCTAACAAGGTCTTCAGGTGATACTTACTGTAAGGAAACGTTGTTACCAGAAGTATGACCCTTGTGCTATTAACAACCAGGTTAGACTAATCCAGAAGAAAGAACTGTTGCTTTTATCACTCGTTACTTTTTTGTTGTGATTTTTTTTCTGTGAAAAGGTGCCATTGTGTAGTTATTTCATCACTACATAAGAAGTAAAATGCAATAATGATAACAAATCATTTAGTTCCTCACACAACCAGAAGAGGGAACCCACCCCCCATCCATTTAGTCACAGAAATTCTCTGCTAAAATCATTTGGTTGTTGATTTTGATTTTGCCATCACATTAACTTGTACCTGATGATGACAAAATCTTGTCGAAACATTGTACATTTGCTGTTATGTTAAGTTTTTCTTCATTACCCATTCAAGCCGTCTCCAACCATTATCACATTAACTTGTACCTGATGATTACAAAATCTTGTCGAAACGTTGTACATTTGCTGTTATGTTAAACATATATTAAAGTTTTTCTTCATTACCCATTCAAGCCGTCTCCAACCATTATCACATTAACTTGCCTAACATGACAAATAACCCCAATATGTCAGTTGGTGAGATGCTTCCCAGTTGTGAAACATGCTGAGGCTTTCAAAGAAATAGAAGACATAAAACCACACACTTAAAGCCATATAAAACAAGGAATTGTTTCAGAATCTCATGAATCAAACATCTTAACACCAAGACGTGTGGGAAAGAGAAGTTTTATCAAAGCATACAAGAGTGACAAATGAATTAAAATAAGAGTTAACAAATCTAATAATAACAATCAATGCATAAGCATTCACAATGATTACCATTAGAAGACAAAATGTAAGGTTACACCAGCTTTGTCCTTAAGGTTTACTGGTTGGAAGAACTTTTGTGGATCAGAAAAATTAGGGTGTCATCATCAGGGCCATGAACACACCATGAAATTCAAGTCAGTCATGGATGGAACATTACAAGATGTGAGGCTACTAGTAGTACTTCCATGTCACAGAACTTTGAAAATAGTCACCTCAGAAACCAGACATAGGAAATCTGATGTCAAATCTTCATATAAGGGGAACTTATCACCTTATTTACAAGAGATTTGAAGGTCTAACAATTGATCAATGACACAGACTGCATGATTTGCTCAAAGAAAACCTTCTACAGTGGATTTCAATTTGAGAAGCATGAATAAAATATCTCATTAGATCGATGATGGAGTTGAAAATAGACTTTGCACTGAAACAAAAACATGAGATCAGACTTGCTTCAAAGAGTTTCATAGTCTATGCCAAGGACATTCTTGTACATTATGTGAAAATTACATCACCAGAGATTAAACTTCCAGTGACATCAAGGAAGTCAGTTATACTGCCAAGAATTAAAACACTCCTACTCCTACAAGGATTAATTAGGAACAACTTATGCATTTCCTCCACATCAATTACCCACACGTTGTGTAGAGAAGCTTCGGACATGCAGGATGTCTTCGACCTTTTTCTTGTTGTGACTTTACAACCATTTAGTGTTTGCATCCATCCATTCTCTTTCCTTATCTCTGAAGGTAGTTTCTACTTTTTATTATCAGATTAAATTATACAATAGAATCAGTGTTGATCAACATGTTGCGAGGTGTGAATCCATTGCCTTGTAGACTTGTTTCTTTTAACTATTGGTCTCCTTAGTGAAGCTGATGGAGTATTCTCAACTGAAATTTACTTGTTAAATCTAATTTATTCCTATTTTCCAATATCTTGTTAGTTCTTTGTTCTGTTTGGGCTCTAGGATTTATCCTCAGGGTATTGACTCAGTTTATTTTTATTATCATTTCTCAATTTATCACAGTCTTGACTATATTATCCTAGTTCTCTACATTTATAGCTTCTTCTATCATCCTTTGGGAGATGTTTTTATTTCTTAAAGACTTTTGTCCACAGTTTATGGCAATATGTACTTTTAAGTTGCAGTTAAAGCACTTAATGTCCATTCTTCCATTTTGAGTTATCAGTTGTGTGATTAATTCTTTGGGTTCTTCTAGACTTCTGTCAGAGGGAGTTGATGTTTCCACTCTACTTGATCTGACGATAACATAATTTCTGGGTTGTGCTTTTAGTTATTTATCTTTGACTTTAACTGATTCTTCTATCACCAACTGAACAGCTTCCTTTAAAGATGTACACCGACTTTGATTTAGGTTAATTCACTTGTCCTCATCCACTATGGAATCCATGAATTGGTTGCAGTCAATGAATTGATCATTTCACATGGAGCAAGTCTTTTGACAAGTTTAAGCTCAGGCTTTGTACTTTGTCTATTGATGTGACACTTCAGATCTGATGGCTAGCAGTTATAACAGCTCTCTTTAGGAGGCTTACTTTATGTTTTTAAAGCTAGTTTTTAAGTGTTCAACAAGATGAATAAGCTGTTGCACTCTTCCACCTATTCCCTCTGGAAATGACTTCAAACAGTACCTGATATGCTTCCTATAGTACCTTTCTATCATAGCCTGTTGGTTTATTGATTGAGTGATGTTGTTGAACTGGTCTGTTAAAGTCTGAAACTTAATGAAGTGGTGATAATAGTTAAAGATGAGAGAACAGTAGCAGTAGACCATATGGAGTTTTCTGTTCCGCATGGTAAAGACCAGTGGTTCCCAATCTGTGATATATGTACTTCTGGATTTGAAAAACATTAAAAAGAAAATATACCCCACACCTCATAAATAGAGGGCAGTCTTGGTGAGTTACCATCATATACTACTAGTCAGCACTTAGCATATTGTTGACTCACTCTTGAATTGTTTCTTTTGTTTTACCTTTTTATTAATATTAACCACTTTAAATTTTTTAAATTATATTTGTCAGGGATATGCAGTTAGTTCAAAGGTTTGACTTGGGTGTGTGACATTTGTTTTTATATTGTTGTTGTTTTTTCACTTCAGTTTTGTTATAACACAGTTGGACTATTTTACATGTCTTCTTCAATCCTGCATTCACTTAAAATATTTTTATTTATAAACCTTGTTTTGTTCTTGTAATTCCTGTCTTGAAACCTTATCTATTTCTCCTTGAATTTTTTAAATTTTATGTCTATTTCTTTTAAATTTTGATTTCATTTTCTGTTTCCTTCTTCTAATTATTTGTCTCCTTGATATTTTTTTGGGCCTGGTGGTTCAGGCACTTGACTCACAATCTGCAGATTGCAGGTTCAAATCTTATCACTGAACATGCTTTCAACCATCAGGGTATTATAATATGACAGTCACTCGCACTACTAATTTAAAGTATTGCAAGTGTTGGTGGTCATGGTGTTGAGCAGATTCATTTCCTTTAGTTTATCACTAAGTTAGGAATGCATAAAATTCAACAACAAAAAATTGATCTTATCACTGTTTCATCACTTCTTGGTAAATTACTTGTCTTGCTTCATGCACATGTCATCATGTTGAAGTTTGATTTTGGTTTTCTGTTTTATTTTTACCAAAATAATCTTATTTTTTGACATCAGTGTTTTAGTAGTTTCTGTTATTTGGTAGGTTTTTGTTTGATTATCTGGTAAGAAAAAAAAATGCAAAGTCTAACATACATAGTGACAATGAAAGCATTTTATTTCTTTGGTTATAAATTATACAAGTTTAGCTTAACTAATGTTTGCTAAATAGGCCTAAGATCACTACAGACATTAATACGACAATTTCACTTAGATGCTAACTTCTCTTGTGTGTGTGAGACACTTTCTTGTATCTCTTGTACTTTATTGAAATGCAAGCTCAATATTCACTGAGCTGAAGTAATAGATGAACTGACTAATAAACATACTAACTCAGTTATTATACCATTGCTGTAACACTTGGCAATCAAACTATCTCTGTAACAAACTCAGTAATCAGTCAACAATTTTCTCTAATATTGCCTAACTTGCATTTTATATTATTCAAATTTTTTCCTAAACAATCTATAAAAAAAATCATTATGCAATTATAAGACCTCAAAAACTCCTTGTAACCAGAAACAAAATAAATATTTAAATTAATAAACAAGAGACGGAAACAGGAATTTAAACTACATAAAGTAAAATAAAGTTTTTTTCATTGTAAGGAGTGATAAGGTAAAAGTTAAGGGATGATGAAGTAAAAGGCAAGCTTGTGTAAAACGTTTTGACTGTTCTGTTGTTCAAGTTATATGTAAAACAAGTAATTCTGTTATTCATGTTGGTGTAACACATTTTTACAAATGGGTTGTTCTTTAAATGACATGATTTATTATACATATATTATAGCTGTGGCTTTCATTTGCCATCGTAATACATGTAGTAGTAGTAGTTCTGACCTTAAAACTTGTTGTAACAGATTTGTGAGTGGGCCCATTCAAAAGAACACTATTTATATATCTTATATAAAATATTTTTATAATTTGCCAACTTACTGTGCTTATCCTGAAAGAAGTTATTTTATTTTGGTTTGGTTTTTCACTTCCATCACAGTAGTGTCATACTACAACCATGTTTTGTTGCTTTTGTGTAGGCTGTATTCAGAGTTAATACTTCAAAGTATTTCTGTTTAATCATGACTAGTTCTTATCCTTGATAGGAGAACTTACCCCCTTTTAAAATTGGGTTGCACAGTTTCTATATTTGGGGTATGCATGAGGGTATTTATAAAAAGAAAAGTCTTTCTGTTTGTAGGTAAATACACAATACTGTGTCATATAAAATAAGGCTTAGACCCATAATAACGGAACAATGGTAAAGTGTCAAAAATTGTAACCGTATAAATTTGGTGTTCTGCAGTTATTGTGTAGTTGAGCTCCTCTTAAGGTATTCTATCGTTGAAAATGTGTGGAAGAATTGTCGCTCATATCCACCAAGGAAATTACATCTACGTTAGTGGATTATTCATCATTTGTCGATCAATTTAAATGTTAAGAGTTTATTTAGAGAATATTTTTAAGTGAACTTTGCTTTGAAATTTGTAGTACTTCTCTTTATTTTCTTACAATTTTGGGTAAACCAGTTAAAGTTATATTGAAATGTTACATTTTGCCATACTTCAGAAGTTTTGTGTTTTTGTTTTATAGAATTTCTCTAAGTTGTAACTTTCCAAGAAGTGCTAAATTTTCTTGTCAATACGCAATGATCGAGATGTGTTGTATTAGAAGTCAGTGATTAATACTGTATCTAACCTGTATTACTATTTATTTACATTCTTCACATGACTTATGTTGTAATAAACTGTACCATTAAAATAGCTTTCACCTGTTTGTTTTTGTTTGATTCTGTGTTTTTCAATTCATTTTCATATGAGCTTGTCTGTGATTTACAATCACTATAGTTTAATTGATTACAGTTTTAATATTGTGGTTAATTTCTGTTGTAGTTCTAGCATTTGTTTTCATTCTTTGTAACATCATTAGCTAAAATATAAAAATCAAAATGTAATTTGTTTTTGAAAATGTATTTGAACCTTCTCACCAAATTTTGTTTAATTTTTTCCCCATAAATGTGAACAAGAAATATTTACAGGAAAAAAAACAAAAACAAAAAATTCAGCCTTAAGTAAGCCTTCAGTGTGACCTGAGTTTATTTGTGGTGACTGTATTACATATGATATTTGTCTGTTAGTCCCATACTGTTGTACAACATTTATACAAATTAACTTCATTGAAAATAACATAGATTATTAGTTAAGCAACATTATCTTGTAATCTGATTACAGGTTCATCCTTGGTCCTTAGCATTTCTACAGAATTTGACTCTGTCCCATTAAATATATAGTTTTTAAAGATTTTTCAAGAAGGTGATTATAAAGGAAGATGAAGGATTAAATCACTTTTTATCATCTCCAGTGTTTAAATCCTGGTAACCTACATGAAAACTTAGAAGTTTCTGAAAACATGTCTTTGTTCACCAAGATGTATCTCTGATTCTTTGATACTTCCTAAACAAAACATTCTTTAGTCTTCAAACAGTTTTCATATGTTATTTGAATAGTAACTGAGTAGAATGGTTTTGATTGGTTATATCTGTGATACTCAAACTAACAAACAGTGAGCTTTGACCAGCATCTGGGAGTATTTTCTGTTTCCATGTTGTCAAGCATATTATTTTGTTTTGTTGTAATTCATTAATTTTGTTAAAAGTAGCCAAACAGTAAATACGTTGTTACAAATTGATTGATCACACACACACACATGTGTTTATGAGGTACAGTATGTGATTTGGATGGTACTGAAGATTTTTATGGATAAAATACACCCACCCCCATTTCTTTCTTTTTTTTTTAAGTGAAACAGAATTTTTGAATGTGGTGAAAGACTGTTGATGGGGCATGGTCTTTGATTTTTGTTCTTAGCCAATGTTGGGTTTGTAATGCAGTATTTTTTTTATGCTGTTTTTGGTAAATGTCAGTCTCAAGGACAACGGTATTAAGTGTTTTTAACATGATACTATTTATTTTAAATTTATATGTTTGAATCATTATTACTGACATTTTTTGAAAGAATTGATCAAAAGAAAGAAACTGACTTTAACTCAAATTTTTCCTGACAAAACTTAAAGTTAAAGGACAAGGTAAAAGTAAACAAGTTATGAAGGACAAATTTAGTACTTATGTGGGTTTTGTTCTAGTCCTGCTTGTTCTTGAAACCGTATTTCGTATGTGAAACGCATGTATATATATTGAGCATTTTATTGTATCATTTTTACAGCAGTTTTCAATGGCTCAGACATGAATGTTGTAAGACTTGTGGTATTATTAATGAACTGTGGGTTTTAAATCAGTTTTTAATTGCTCGGGCATTAATAATATTGTAACACTTGTAGTACTGTTCATGAACCTTGGGTTTTTCTAGCAGTTTTTAACAGGTCAGGCATAAATATTGTAAAACTTGTAGTATTGTCAATAAACTATGGGTTTTTACAACAGTTTTTAATACCTCAGATGTAAATATTGTGAGACTTGTAGTATAGTTAACGAACTATGCTAACTGAAAGTTAACGTAGTATGTTGAAATCTAATCTTTTTTTTTCAATAAGAGTGATCACCATTATATTTGTATTGTTGCACACATTTGAAGTTGTACCAGTGCCTAAACAAATTGTTGCATAGTTTAATTGAAGTATTTTGTCATTGTCATGTTGCTCATTATTAGCCAAAAGGTACTATCATTATATGACAATATAAATGTGCCAGCTATCTTGGTGTCAGGGTCCGTTTAGGATGTATTAGAGGAGGTTAAGATGTTCAATGTTTTCCAACAAACCTCAAGTTTTCCATAAACTATTTGTTATGGAAAACAATACCTAGCTATTTGATTTATAAGAATTCATGTCTATTGTATGTGAAATTGTACATATTGCTTTTACTTGGTTCCAGGTTGTTCACAGTATCTTCATGTTCCATCAGAAGGGCTCTTAACTGGTTTCATCAGGCACAAGTTTGACAGGCGTCACAAGTACCCATGTCCCATGTGTGGTAAACTCTTCAAGGAAAAACGTTACTTGTGGCAGCATCTATCTATTCATCTACGGAAGGTGTCTGCTTTTAAAGTTTAAACTTTCTTGAGAATTCTTTTTGGGGAGGGGGAGTGAGGAAGGGGAGTTCTAGTTAGTGAAAACTAGAGCAGGTATGTGGATTTTTCAAGCAAAAGCTGAAAAAGTTAGAATTTGCTTCTTCAAGAAGCTCTCTGAGCATTGCTGGTGTTCTGCAAAGATGCTGAATTAAAAGCATAATTGTTGTTCTCCCTACTGTAACTGCTTTCAGCTGCTGCAGTGGTGTGAACTCCTTTATTTACATCTTCACTGGTGTTTAACCATATCTGCCATAAGTTGTTTTAAATAATGATACTGTGGTGGTGTGAACTTGTTTATTATAACTTTACTGGTGTTTAATCATACCTGCCATAAGTTCTTTAAAATAATAATACTGTGATAGCGTGAAATCATTTATTTATATCTTTACTGGTGTTAAATTATATCTGTCATAAGTTGTTTAAATAATGATACTGTGATAGTGTGAATTTGTTTATGTATATCTTCACTGGTGTTTAATCATAACCTGCCATAAGTTCTTTAAAATAACTGTGATGGTGTGAACTTGTTTATTATATCTTTACTGGTGTTTAATCATACCTGCCATTAGTTCTTTAAAATAATACCGTGATGGTGTGAAATCATTTATTTATATCTTTACTGGTGTTAAATTATACCTGCAGTGAGTTCTTTAAAATAATAATACTGTGATTGTGTGAACTTGTTTATTATATATTTACTGGTGTTTAATAATAATACTGCAATTGTGTGAAATTCTTTATTTGTATCTTCACTGGTGTCTAATCATACCAGCAGTAAGTTCTTTAAAATAATAATAATACTGTGAATGTGTGAACTCATTTATTTTTATCTTCACTGGTGTTTAATCATACCTGCCATAATTTCTTTAAAACAATAATACTGTGATTGTGTGAATGTCTTTATTTATATCTTCACTGGTGTTTAATCATACCTGCCATAAGTTCTTTACAACAATAATACTGTGAATGTGTGAATGTCTTTATTTATATCTTCACTGGTGTTTAATCATACCTGCCATAAGTTCTTTAAAACAATAATACTGTGATTGTGTGAACGTCTTTATTTATATCTTCACTGGTGTTTAATCATACTTGCCATAAGTTCTTTAAAATATTAATACTGTTGGTGGTATGAAATTGTATATTGATAAATTATCCGTCCAGTATATCTACTTATTGTATTTCAAATAAAACTGTAAATCTAGCAATATTCTAACTGTATTAAAGCATTCTTTGTCTTTCTCGTAAATCAATTTAATCTCACTTGTGTAATTTTATGATACATTATTAGCTAAGTGTCGTGCAATAAACTGTGATTTTAATTCCACCATGGCTTAGTTGTTTTGAAAGAAAAATAACCATTTTTTAATGTAGCAAGTTATCACTTCTTTCCTTGAGTGATCCTTTTACCAATTAATATAAATCACTTACTTTGAAATAGAATTAGCTGTTTTCAAAGCTGTAGTTTGCTGCACATATAAATAACATTTCAGATAAACTTTTGTCTCATTGTCCAGCCCAGCTAATGAACTCTGCTGTTGAACAAGATGCCTCAGGAGAAATTTATAGAATTGTGAAAAAATTTACTGTTTACTGATATTTAGTACAAGTGTTAGTATTAGTTATTTTACTCATTTTAAGGCTGTAGTAACTTCCTTTTTTTTTTTTTTTAAAGGCATGATGATAGAATTTTAGTTTGGTGTACAGAGATGTTTGTAAATATGTTCACACCAGAACATTTGATGACTACCCACTGATTCAGTTTTTTTCTTATATGCTCTATTTAGTTGAGTTTGGAATTGTGAATAATAACTCCATAGTGTAAACATAAATCATTGCTTCTTTGAAAGTCTTACTAAGTTTTCTTGACTTTGATAAAGTGAAACTATCTGATGAATAGTAAATAAAATCCACTAACAACCCAGCCAGTTTTGAGGTAGCATAAGCACATTACATTCTATTGGTTCTCTGTGTGCTATTAGATAATATATATTAGATTTATATAATTATGTGAGTGCTTTTTTACAACTAATCTGTAAGAAAATCCACTTGAAGTTGACAAACATTAAGTGAAAGAATCCATGAGTCTGTAACGTGCTTTGCTCTAAATTTTCTCATATTCTTTGAATTCTAAAAGTTGATGTTATAGAAGTGTGATCCAATTATCTTTAATAAAGAATAAACACAATGATATTATTTTTTTATTACATTTTAAAAGCCCTACTAGTGACTTGGCTGCAAGTCTGAGGGCTCAAGACACACAAAAAAAAAGAGTTTTGATACTTATGGTGGACATAGTACATATAGTCCTGTGTAGCTTTAGGCTTAACAACAAACAAAGAAATACATTGTCTAGATTAATAGAAGTTTTAACTCATCAGTATATTTAAAAAAAAAAATCATTGTCACATTTAAGAAATGTTTTGTGCTTAAAAATCATTCCAAACTTCCTTATGAATGACTTAACTGACATAATATAAATAAGCAAAAGATTGTTTATGTAGTATAAGCACAACAATTTTTAACTCTTCAACATGATGTCAGCTCATCAGTTAAAAACTTCAAACTGTTAATTAACTTTTACTATTTATCAGTACTGGAAGAAATAGACCTAAACAATTATGTGTACAACAATTAATATATATTTATTGCTACTGGAAGAAATAGCCCTAAGCAATAATGTGGACAACAATTAATGTATATTTATCAATTACTAGAAGAATTAGACCTAAACTATGATGTGGACAAAAGTTGATATATTTATTAATTACTGGAAGAATTAGACCTAAACTATGATGTGGACAACAGTTAATATATGTATTTATTAATTACTGGAAAAATTAGACCTAAACTATGATGTGAACTATAAATTATATATACATGTAGCAGTACTGAAAGAGAGAAAAAGAAAAAAAAAGGATAACATAGATAAAACTGGTATTTGAAGAGTCTTACATTGGAATTTATTTTTGTGTTCTTACCTCTTTTGAATATATGATTTGACCAATTTCTGAAACTTTTTTTTTTTGATAGATTGTGTTACACTGATTGTTTTTTTCTATCAGAGCTAATTGGTTTAATTATAACATTCTGAAGTAGTGAATTATTAATTGTTTAACACCAGAGTCAGCCAATTTAATTATAATATATTTTAAAAGGATTTTATTTAATTGTTTTCTTATCAGAATTGGACAAGTTAATTATATTTATAAAACAGTTTTTTTTATTCTTTTTCACTAAGTTGGCCTATTTAATTAATTATATCTAAACTTCTAAAAAAGTTATTTCTAAATGCAAGATAAATGTTCTTTATTCAACATAATTTGATGTAGTCCAACAGACTAAAGTTGTATAGGGTCTAATGTACTTGTGTGTATTGGATTTATGACTCGACAATTGCACTTATAATTACTGTTCATCATTGGACTTATTTTTTCAGGATAGATTCATACATTAAGATATCTTTTAGTTCCTGCACCTACTTGTATTCTTGCACTATGGAGGTTTTATTTGGTGTAATGCAGGAATTGTAGAATGTGGATTATATCAGAACATCACCCACCTCAAGCTTCTGGCCATTATTTTCTGTAACTAAAAGATTTACGTCATCAGGCAATATTTTATATATATTTTTTTATTCTGGCTAGCTGCTGTGTGAAGGTTTTTACAGACTGTTTTTCAAGCAGCAGGTTTAGCCTCATTGTGGACAGTAGCTTCTTTCGGAGCTTGTTCTTCGAGTTCTCTGTGAAGTTGTTGCAAATCACCAAACCTGTCGACATTAGCACAAGTTCAGGACAAGCACTTCCTTTTCAACGTCCTTGTTTAGTTCCAATCTTTTATTGTTTAAGGCTCGTTTTTAAGTAACTAAGAGACTTTTAAAAAGTGCATCATTTTAAACTGTCAACTCCTCCTATACCTGATTCCTGGTTGCCCAAGAGGTCTCGGTAATGTTCACACGTTTCATGGGATAAATTTAGAAATCAGGGAAAATTGTGTGCTTTATGTGCTGTGTGTTGATATAATGGGGTTTAGATACAAAGATAAATTAACACATTCAAGTCATAAAACTAAACTTGTAATATAATTTCTGGTCTCACCTTTCACAGAATCATGACTAACAAAAGTACTTACAAACATCTATAAAAAAAAATGAGTGAGGTGTAAAAGACATCCATAAGAAAATTAAAATTTGACTGTTGTTTGATATTAATTTAATAATGAATGTATGATATTAAATATTGGCAAGCTGTATAAAGTTTTGAATTGAGGTGTGTTGGTACATTTGGTATTTTGCAAAGTTTGATGAAACATTGGTTTAAGATATGAGTTTTATTTACTGAATAAGAATGAAAGTCTTCAGATTATCAAAACTTTGTTTATTCTTTTTAAGAAGGTAGCTTGTTCATCTGAATCAGTTTGATTCACATGATATTTGTTCTATATTCCAGCCTTAGAAGATTTACAATATCATTCTGAAGCATTTCCTGTTGGTTTCATGAGGACACAGATTGAAGAGCGACTCTGTTATCCTTGTCCTACCTGTGGCAAGTTATTTAAAGCAAAGCGCAACTTGTGGCAACATAAACAGACACATGAAGCTGATGAACATCAATGTCCGCACTGTAACATTAAAATCAAGTATAAACGTAATCTTCTCAGACATCTACAATCAGGATGCAAGCGTAGCGCTGTGGCCACATGGTAAACCCAGGTGAAAAGTGAAAACTACATAAGTGAAAGACAGTTTGAATCAAAATACTACAAATATATTTTATTCAATAACATCAATTGTGGATATAATCAGGTACAAGATCTCCCGTACTTGTTTTGTTTGTGATGAAACAGCTTTATTCACCTAGATTGTTTATATAACAAACAGAATAGGAATCTGTCCTTTTTTTTTTTTTTTTTTTACTGATCTGAATAAAGAAATCAGTTATCTCCAAGGTATACAAAAGTTTAGTGAAGTTTTGTTCTATTGATTGCTTTAAATAGTGTGGTTTTGCTGGCCAGTCAGTTTAAAAACTGATTCATTTATATAGATAAAATAGAAATAAAGATCAGCTCTTGTTATTTGTTCAAAAGGAATTTATTAAAAAGGTATATATATTTTTTTTATATAAGAGAAAGAATAAATATTGATACAACACCCACTTGGGATAAAAATCTTTTTACACATAAATTCACAAATTTAAGTAAAACATTAATAAAATTTGAACTGATAAAGCTGTCCAAATAAGGAGCACTGTAGGATCTGATTCATCTATCCAAATAAGGAGCAAGATGAGAACTGATACGTCTGTCTAAATAAGGAGACACGTGAGAACTGATATATCTTATCTAAATAAGAAGCCATGTGAGAGCTGATACAATTTTGAGCATAAGAAACTATGTAAATTCTGATAGGGACTAATACAGCTAATAATAAGGAGTAATGTAGGAACTGATACAGCTATCTGTACAACAAGGAGTAATGTAGGAACTGATACAGATATCTATACAACAAGGAGTAATGTAGGAACTGATACAGCTATCTATACAACAAGGAGTATTGTAGGAACTGATACAGCTATCTATACAACAAGGAGTAATGTAGGAACTGATACAGCTATCTATACAACAAGGAGTAATGTAGGAACTGATACAGCTATCTCAAAACAAGGAGTAATGTAGGAACTGATACAGCTACCTGTAAAACAAGGAGTAATGTAGGAACTGATACAGCTACCTGTAAAACAAGGAGTAATGTAGGAACTGATACAGCTAATAATGAGGAGAAATATAGAAACTGATACAGCTATCTATAAAACAAGGAGAAATGTAGGAACTGATACAGCTATCTATACAACAAGGAATAATGTAGGAACTGATATAGCTATCTATAAAGCAAGGAGAAATGTAAGGACTGATATAGCTATCTGTACAACAAGGAGTAATGTAGGAACTGATACAGCTATCTCAAAACAAGGAGTAATGTAGGAACTGATACAGCTATCTATAAAACAAGGAGAAATGTAGGAACTGATACAGCTATCTATACAACAAGGAGAAATGTAGGAACTGATACAGCTATCTATACAACAAGGAGTAATGTAGGAACTGATATAGCTATCTATAAAGCAAGGAGAAATGTAAGGACTGATATAGCTATCTGTACAACAAGGAGTAATGTAGGAACTGATACAGGTTTCTATAAAACAAGGAGAAATGTTAGAAATGATTATAAATCAAGAAGAAGTGAAGGGACCAATTATAAATCAAGGTGTAAAGACATATATCTGTCTACATAAGACAGAGTAGTGAAAACTGTGCATACACACGTGTACCTTTATTATTGAAGATTTAACTAACAGATTGAATGGCTGATTTCTGTTGCTAGTACATCCAACTTAATAATTTCCAAAAAACGCATGTCAGAAGCTTAGCATGATTGAAGTATTGCTTTTAAGATACTTTATAAGGGTAAAATAGAAACTGAATATTCTGTATTATCTCTAATGTTTTTTGTTTTTTTTTATCAATTCTCGCCAGATCTCTGTCAAGAATGGACGTTGGGCATGTTATCCGAGTCACCAATAACAAATCACAACAACAGCTTCTCGTGCGATATGTGTCCAAAAGTGTTTAAGAGTAAAAAGTTTTTGATGCAACATAAGGAATTCCACGAAGACACAGTTCACGAATGTCCTTACTGTCACAGTACATTTGTGTATAAAAGAAACCTTCAATATCACATGAAACGAATTTGTAAATATCGAATGTGTTGAACTAGAAGAAAAGAAAATAACCATTCATACGGTGTTTCTGTATAAAATAAAGTTTCAATCTATGTTATTATGTGATGATGTAAATGTTTATGTGGTGTTTAACATGTTACTGTTGCTACTTAAAACAAATGACCAGTAATTATCATCTGTATAACATATCCTAACGTGTATTTGTAGAAATGCATATAATAGCTGCATTCTTCTATAGATGATGTAGGCAGAGTATTTGTTATGAACAATGGTAAAATGGGTAACAACTGACGAGTTCCTTGTGATACTTGTGGAGAAAGTCTCGTAGGACTAATCTGCAAAAGTAGAAAATGGAAAGGATGGTGTTTCAAAAGACTTTCATCTTCAGGGCAGCTTGCACTGGTACTTGGAGGGGTTTATGCACTATCCGAGAGAATTAAGGTGGACATGCTGTGATTGGTGATTCCTGTAATGTAGATTTTGAAACGGTTGATGATTTGACCAATGGTTGACACAAACGGCTGATTTCAAGGCCCGAGTTTCTTTTAAGTGATGGCTTCATCACGTTAATGTAAAAAAATTCTTTGATTTTTCTTGTTTTCTAGAATTAATCTGAGTTGATGTGTCTTTAATTGTCTCGTTCTGTTTTATGCCCAGTAAATATGGCACAATCTGCTAAGACAAAATTCTGTGTTCTGATCAGTCTTTATGTTCTTTTATTCTTGCCCCAAAGTGTCTTTCAGTTTCTCCATTATAGGAATGTTTACAGGAACATTGTATTTTATAAGTAACAATTTTGTGTTTAGTTTTGACAAAGACAGACCTGAGTGTTATGTAAGATTTCCATCTGCCATCAATTTTGGACCGTTTGGCTACATGTTTGATCTTCTCACTTAGTGTGTGTACGAAAGGGAGGTAAGAAAGGTTGGTCTTGTTTTTCTTGTCTCTTCAAGCTATCGGGGATGAAACTATACGAGTACCTGATGGCACGCCGAACTAGGCAATTTGTGCCCATTTTATCTTTGTTTATCAGTAACTGCATTGTTATGTAGTGTAAACTTAATGCATTGTCATATTAGAACCACAAAATGTTTTGTGCAATGGAATACTGAACAAGTTCATAATAGTCTTATATATTGTAATTATTTAGATGTTAAGTATTGATTTGTTATCATACTTAAACCATTTTCAAAGTGTAAGATGTTGAAATTTATTCTTTTCAAGTTCTATATGTTCATTAGTTTCATAATTTGTTTGGTTTTTTGTAACTCCTTTTTTTTCAAAAAGAAAATTACCATATACAGTTTTATAAAGAAACTATTATTGTTTATGTAATTTGAATAATATTGTATTTTTTGTCATTTAAATATTTCTTGTCATAAATTTAATGATCTTATATTGCTTGGTTGATAAAACTATTATTTACTTTCATGAAAATGTTTCATTGCAAGTTAATCTGGAAATTGAAATTTAGTTGTTTATGGCAATCCTGTTTTTTCTAGAACTTCATTAAAGTTGATTCCTTGACAATGGCACTTTGATTGCATGTTGCAGAAGTTTTTATTAAGCTCTAAAAGAGCTGAATATTAATCACAGAAGGAAGTACAAGTGGTTTGATTTTTACTCTTAAGTACACAAAAAGTCACTTGTACTCTAATTAACCTTCATTTTGTTTTAGCTAAAAGTTACTAAAGGTTCATGAAAATTTGAAATAGGATAAACAGACATGTATTTTAAGTAAAAGATTTTATGGAAGTAACTGTGACTGGTATCATGGTATGAGTTTTGAACTTCATTCTGGAGTTTCAATTTTATGAACTTGATGATTGATGTGAAACATTATAGCTTGTAAGGAATACTAAAACCCACTCCACAACTTGATGGAGGAGTGCAATTTCCAATAATATAAGCTTTCATTAGTCTAGCTGAATTAGGTTAGCAACCTTTAAAAAACATATACATTATTTTAAGTTACCCTATCGACATGAATACAGATATACTGTGTAATGTTCACTTACGATACATGTATCTATCATATTCTTGTTTCAGGGCACGGAATGCATCAACCACATCTCCTCAGCCTCCACCAGTTGGAAGGAAGAGAGTCAACACTGTTATCGAGTCGAGCCAATGTTATGTCCTTACCGATCTGTCCCATCTGTGGAAAGTCTTTTAAAGCCAAACAAAACTTGAAACAACATATGCAGATTCATGGACAAAAACTGACATGCACAGTCTGTCATGCAACCTTTAGGTTTAAATCTAGTCTCTTTCGACACCAGCGCAGATTTTGTCCTGTCCGCCGGCTGAGAGAGTAAAAGAACTATGAATTACCATGAAGTTGTACCTGTAGTGGTGGAAATTACAAGCTTGAACATGTTACAGAATAAAGTTGTAGAGAAGTAATTATTCTTGTGTAGGGTTTCTTATGTGTGATAATAACAGTCTACAAATTCATTCAGCTTCTTTTTTTTTTATAGTATAGCATCAGTTTGGTTACTAATGAAACAAAAAACTTTTTTTTGGCTAATGAAGAACATATGAGTAACAAGACATATATTTGGTAAATTTTTAGAAATTTTGTTTTTTGATTTTTTAATTTCAATATATTTTGCTCTAACTATCAGCAATTTTGCAGGCTGTTTTCTGAGATATAGACTGTATAGTTGTCTGTCGGGCTGGAAAGCCGTTTGATTGTTATTATGTGAACTATGATCCTTGTTAGAGAGGATATAGCTCAAGAGACTTATCACGTCAGATTGTGTAGAAGCCGAACATTAAGCAGACAGGGTTAATAAAGGAATTACAGAAAAAAATGAGTCTAGAAATAAATAGCCAGTAGAATACCGATAATTTTGGTAAAAGTAAGTAGCTATTTGCATTATATTTTTTTGTACATGGGAAGCAATGTGATGAAGATAGATTTTTTAAAATTACTTAATTCTTGACATCTCAGTTGTTAAACCTTTTTCTGATTACAACTTATAATGTGGCTTATGTTGAGTTCAAAATTATTTTATGCCATATTGTCCACACTGGCCTTGTGTGTGTGGCTCTGAAAGCAGGTAACTTAGTGATCTGATAAGGGGTTGACAAAATGTTTATCATTTCGAGATTGTAAGTTCTTAAATTTTTAATTGTTTTCTTGCATGCAGTAGGTGAGAAATATGTATGATGTTTCCTTTTGTTTTTGTATACTTAATACGTGTATATGTATACATCAAATGTGTGTAGGCTGTCTTTAACGTCAATAAACTGAGGTACAAAGAATATATTTCACCTTGATGTTTTCATTTCTTTTTTTTAATTCCTTGCTGTTCTTGTTTGTTTTTGAATATAAAAGTAAGTGATGGTTAATATCTTGGAAGATATGACCCCATTAGTTCAGTAGAAAGCTTAATATAATGCGAAAAATTGGGTTTTGATTATCTGTGATGAACACAGCAGAGATAGTCCATTTATTAGTTGTGCACTTAGACACAAACAAAACATTTTTTTCACACCATTGTCCCTACCAAGTGTTTATATAAGATTAAACATGAAGTTCACACCATTGTCCCTACCAAGTGTTTACATAAGATTAAACATGAAGTTCACACCATTATCCCTACCAAGTGTTAATAACAGATTAGACGTGACATTCACACCAGTGTCCACATTTACAATGCTAGAAACCGGGTTTTGATACTCATCGTGGGCAGAGCACAGATAGCCCATTGTGTAGCTTTGTACAAACAAACACACTAGTGTCCCTACCAAGTGTTAATAACAGATTAAACATGACGTTCACACTAGTGTTCCTAACAAGTGTTTATAACAGATTAAATCTTTTCAATTTCAGACAAAAAAAAATCATTACACACACAGACCTTGTTTGCTCAAATGTAAAGACAACTTCTGGTGGTTTAAGTAATATATTGGATCTTACTAGTTTTAAATTTCCAGACATTTTCCTTTGTTTTCTTATCCTATTGTCACAGTTAAGGTAATGTAATCCAACTCTCTTCCCTATGTGTAATTAAGTTGGAGTACTTGGTGTATCATGATAAAGGAAATAGGGACAATTTGCACAGAAGCATGTGATACATTATTTTTCTCATTTTAGTGAAAGCTCAAGTTACTTTGTATCCACAAATGTATTAACATTACACGACCAGTTGCATCGAGTTGGTTATAGAAAGGATATTTTATTTGTATTCAGTCATTCGTATGGACATTATCATTTATTGACAACTGAAACAATATACAAATATTTGTATTTAGCCCACTGAATTTTACTGGGGTTTGTGGTTCATGAATTGAATATTAATTCTGATAAATAAGTTAGCACACAGGATCACACACAAAAAGTACAATGCATTTTACTGGGGTTCTTAGCCCATGAGTGAAATATTAATTCTAATATAAAAGTTAGCACACAAATGCAGCTGGTTTTGTAATGTTAATGTATATCAGTTAGTAAAGACTGAAACAATACATAAATCTTTAACCCACTTTAGCAGGTGGTTTTGTAATGTTACATTGTATTTTTTTAGGCCTAGTTTTTCCAGTCATTTATTTAGTTTCACAATTCACACTTGATACTTTTCAGACATCTGTTTCTTTAGTTAGTACTCCAACAATATTATGGCACCTCAGTTATATATATAGTGTTTCCACTTCCCACCAAATATTTGTTTTTTTTTACCTATTGTTTCAACAATCTTAGTGCTGGGAATGTTAATAGTAGTTTCCATTTTCAATGAACAGTTTCAGATTTTGATGTTGACAAGCTACTATTGTAGTTGCTGTTATCAGGTCTAGACTGTTGTCAATAGGTCAGGACTACTTATATCAAGTCTAGACAGTTGCTAATTGGTCAGGATTACCGTTATCAGGTCTAGACTGTTGTCAATAGGTCAGGACTACTGATATCAGGTCAGAACTACTTATATCAGGTCTAGACAGTTGTCAATAGGTCAGGATTACTGTTATCAGGTCTAGACTGTTGTCAATAGGTCAGGACTACTGATATCAGGTCAGGACTACTTGTATCAGGTCTAGACAGTTGTCAATAGGTCAGGATTACTGTTATCAGGTCTAGACTGTTGTCAATAGGTCAGGACTACTGATATCAGGTCAGGACTACTTGTATCAGGTCTAGACAGTTCTCAATAGGTCAGGATTACTGATATCAGATCAGGACTACTTATATCAGGTCTAGACTGTTGGTAATAGGTCAGGACTACTTATATCAGGTCTGGACTGTTGGTAATAGGTCAGGACTGTTGATATCAAGTCTAGACTTGTCAATAGGTCAGGACTACTGATATCAGGTCTAGACTGTTGGTAATAGGCCAGGATTATTAATATCAGGTCTAGACTGTTGGTAATAGGTCAGGATTATTGATATCAGGTCTAGACTATTGCTAATAGGTCAGGACTGCTGATATCAGGTCTAAACTATTGGTAATAGGTCAGGACTGCTGATATCAGGTCTAAACTATTGGTAATAGGACAATGCTGCTGATATCAGGTCCAGACTGTTAGTAATAGGTCAAAATTGTTGATATCAAGTCTAGACTATTGATATTAGGACTGCTGATATTAGGTCTAGATTATTGGTAATAGATCATAACTGTTTATATCAGGTCTAGACTGTTGGTAATAGGTCAGGACTACTGATATCAGGTCTAGACTGTTGGTAATAGGCCAGGACTGTTGAAATGAGGTCTAGACTGTTGGTAATATGCCAGGACTGTTGACATGAGGTCTAGACTGATGATATCAGGTCTAGACTGTTGGTAATATGCCAGGACTGTTGACATGAGGTCTAGACTGATGATATCAGGTCTAGACTGTTGGTAATGAATCAGGACTGTTGACATGAGATCTAGACTGATGATATCAGGTCTAGACTGATGGTAATGAATCAGGACTGTTGACATGAGATCTAGACAGATGGTAATGAATCAGGACTTGACATGAGATCTAGACTGATGGTAATGAATCAGGACTGTTGATATCAGGTCTAGACTGTTGGTAATTGGTCAGGACTGCTGATATCAGGTCTAGACTGATGGTAATGAATCAGGACTGTTGACATGAGATCTAGACTGATGGTAATGAATCAGGACTGTTGACATGAGATCTAGACTGATGGTAATGAATCAGGACTGTTGACATGAGATCTAGACTGATGGTAATGTATCAGGATTGTTGACATGAGATCTAGACTGATGGTAATGAATCAGGACTGTTGACATGAGATCTAGACTGATGGTAATGTATCAGGACTGTTGATATCAGGTCTAGACTGTTGGTAATTGGTCAGGACTGCTGATATCAGGTCTAGATTGTTAGTAATAGGTCAGGACCTTTGTTATCATGTCTAAACTGTTGAAAACATATATCATTGTTTATTACAACTGGTGAACATTTCCTGATAACTTGTTATTGCAATTTTAGTTTTGTAGACTGTGTTCCTTGCCATCTTTGTTCCTACCTTTAGCTTCTAATTTATAGTCTTCTTTTTTTTTATCTACAGTTTCTTTTTGCCCAAATGTAGTAGCTTTTTCAAACTGATCATGAGAATGTAAAACTAGGACATTCTCCTGCAGGGACAGCAGAAGAAAGGGTGGGCTTGCTAGTGCTGAAGTTAGGCTAAAATGTGCCCTTTATCTCTTGCATCTAACGAGAAGTGTTTTCTGTTAAAGTTTATTTGTTACTAAGTACCATTATATGTGTCCACAAGACCTCTCTCTCATCTGGAAGTCACATTTTTCTTTCAATACAAGGCCTGAACTTTGTCAGCCCCAATATTTATCCCTAAATCTTTCTCTTGTTTCATTTGTTAACTAACTAACTTAAGCTCCTCCCCGAGGGGATTGTCAAAGTTACTTTTGGTTCATTGATTAAACACGTCTGTTTACAAGCTGGTTCAGTTTGTACATGATGATGCTTTTACTGGTGAAACTATGGTCAAATAAATGAAATATTTATAAGCCGTACAACTGTCTTTGTTTTCTTCAGTCCTGTTAACTAAGATACACTCATATGTAAGATCATATTGAATGGAATTATTTTAATACTAACTTCTTGTTATGTCTTCCCTTGGCAGCTTCTCTTGGTTCCACAATGTGGAATGGTTAAAATTTGTAGTTGAGAAACATTTTAAGCAAATGTGTGCAATGTTTTAGAGGAGATTTTACTGGACTTCACAAATCTTTATGGATTGAATATGCCTGAAGCATAAAAGTGATTCCATTTCTCTGACAAGATTTTCAGAGATAAAAGCAGCACATTTCTCTTGTTGCCTGAGCAGATGCAGTTCATGAAACTCTTCTGATTTAGATTCCTGGTGTTCAGAATTATTTGCCTTATTTTCAGATTTTATGGAAATTTTAATTTCATAGTATACATGTTTCATCAAGTAAAGTTCTGTATGCCATGTTTGCATTTAAAATTTATGTTAAGCAAAGTCAAAACACTTGATAGGGTTAGCAAAAAAAATATTTTTACTTTACTTTTGGCTTGAATTCTTTTATCAAAATTTGTTTAAATACTAAAAAATAGAGAAAATTTAAACAAAATTTGAAGAAAGTATCAATATACTGATGTATTTTATCAACTGTCTAGATAATTGCCAGCAAATTGTTTGGACAGTTGTTTAATTACTTTCACCTAGTGACAATGTAACTTGATTTTGAATCCTCATTCTCGTTTTTTACTGTAGAGGTTTTGCATATAACGTCATAGAAATTCCCGTTTCATTAAACACTGCCATATTGGATGTCAAATGTTTCTTTCCAGCAATCTACATCAGTGCAGGGTTCAGTAAAGATTTACATGCTTTAAATGTGGTAAACATTGTTTTTATCAAGTGAAGCAGATCCAAATTTCTATGGCTTTTCAATTTCTCAATAAATCTTTCCTTATTCACATCACTGAGATGATTTATAGCATCAGTTAACATGATGTTCAGATTTGTTATTTTCCATCTGTGATGAATATAAGCACTTGACATCCAATATGGCAGAGTGTATTGTAGACCACACACCTTTTTGAAATCAGTCCAAGACTTCTATATCAGCCTTGAAAGATAATCTATTTCCCAGTGACTGTAAATGCACTGGAATTTGAATTGATGCCTTTTTTTTTATTTTAATTTAATAAACATGTAAATAGATAGATATGAAGTACAGTTGTTTTTTTCTTATTATTTTAAACTTATTTCTAGTTGAATTGAAGTAACCTAGTGTCATTATCTAGGTCATAGCAAACTTAGTTATTGGTGTGAAACTAGTAATATTGTCTTAATATATTGGTGTGAAACTAGTAATATTGTCTTAATATATTGGTGTGAAACTAGTAATATTGTCTTAATATATTGGTGTGAAACTAGTAATATTGTCTTAATATATTGGTGTGAAACTAGTAATATTGTCTTAATATATTGGTGTGAAACTAGTAATATTGTCTTAATATATTGGTGTGAAACTAGTAATATTGTCTTAATATATTGGTGTGAAACTAGTAATATTGTCTTAATATATTGGTGTGAAACTAGTAATATTGTCTTAATATATTGATTTAATTCACTTATGGATACTTTTTCATAGATGTAAAAAAAACAAAAAATTGTACACATAATTAGTATAAATACCAGTGTATGAGCAAAACAGAGTCATCCGATTTGTTCGTGGGTGGGTTTTTGAAGTGTTCATTGTAATTTCACGTACATTTGTGTGTTCCATACCTGCATCTTGTCTTTCAACAGGTGAAGGACGGTACTCATTCTAAGATTCTGTTCTAGCAAAGTTTTGAATTGTTTCTACTCGTCTTGTATGAGTGACTATAAATCAACCACAGCTTAGTGGTAGCTTACAAGAGTGAATTGCTTTGCTGATTTACATGTCCTTGGCTTAGACAACACTGAAAAATGGGGGTAAAATTTTGCTAAGTAGAAGATGTGGTTACATTTGACCAGTGACATGGTTTAATGTTCTCACGGTATATCCTTAAAAAAAGTTTCAAGCAGTTAAAAGGGTGAGCTTAGTTGTCATCCGATTTTGTGTATTAAACTTGTATGAGATAGTCTTGCTACATCACTGAACTGATCAAGTTACCTTGTTTATGTTTCCAGTTGGTCTCTCAGACGAGTGTAGTTGTCACATCAAAGAAATTTTGTGGTGCCTAGTTTCTGAAACATGTATTAATGCTATGATGAATACGTTTGTTTTTTATCTGTATTATATGATTTACAGTCTATTATTGCTATACGTAAAAAAACTTTTTTTTTTCTTCAAATTGAAGAAGATTTGGGAAATTCCTAAGTATATAACAAAGTATGGAATGTTAGTGGTATCCTGCAGCAAGAGTTTGTCACTATGTTCCATCAGAATCACACTAATGAGACAGCAAGGTATGATGTAACCAGTGTTTGTCACTATGTTCCATCAGAATCACACTAATGAGACAGCAAGGTATGATGTAACCAGTGTTTGTCACTGTGTTCCTTCAGAATCTCATTAATAAGACCATAAAGTATCCTGTAACCAGTGTTTGTCATTGTGTTCTGTCAGAATCTCATTAATAAGATCATAAAGTATCCTGTAACCAGTGTTTGTTACTGTGTTCCTTCAGAATCTCATTAATAAGACCATAAAGTATCCTGTAACCAGTGTTTGTCACTGTGTTCCTTCAGAATCTCATTAATAAGACCATAAAGTATCCTGTAACCAGTGTTTGTCATTGTGTTCTGTCAGAATCTCATTAATAAGACCATGAAGTATCCTATAACCAGTGTTTGTCACTGTGTTCCTTCAGAATCTCATTAATAAGACCATAAAGTATCCTGTAAACCAGTGTTTGTTACTATGTTCCTTCAGAATCTCATTAATAAGACCATAAAGTATCCTATAACCAGTGTTTGTCACTGTGTTCCTTCAGAATCTCATTAATAAGACCATAAAGTATCCTTTAAACCAGTGTTTGTTACTGTGTTCTTTCAGAATCTCATTAAAAAGACCATAAAGTATCCTGTAAACCAGTGTTTGTTACTATCTTCCTTCAGAATCTCATTAATAAGACCATAAAGTATCCTATAACCAGTGTTTGTTACTGTGTTCCTTCAGAATCTCATTAATAAGACCATAAAGTATCCTGTAACCAGTGTTTGTCACTGTGCTCCTTCAGAATCTCATTAATAAGACCATAAAGTATCCTGTAAACCAATGTTTGTTACTGTGTTCCTTCAGAATCTCATTAATAAGACCATAAAGTATCCTGTAAACCAGTGTTTGTCATTGTGTTCCATCAAAATCTTATAATGTGAATTTAGTAATTTGGGTTATTTCTTGTGATTACCAGTTGAATAATTCTTGTGAATTAATTGAAGTTAAGAACATTTTGATTGATGAAGTTGCATTAGTTGTTGTTTTGTGATTTCTTTTACATTATATGTCAATATATATATATATATATGAGAATATAAATCTAACTGTTGCTCATATGTGACAAGAATTTAGAGCTGTTTATTTACTTGAATACTATAGAAGTTGGAGAGTTGAGTTAGTTCCATATCTGGTGTATCATTCTTGTTTTTTTAAAACAAGAGTGTAGTCATAACAATGTAGTTTACTCTTGTGTTTAAAAATAAAGTAGAATGTCATGAAAGCCGTAAGCGTGTGTTGTATGAAGATATAGTGCTCATAAAGCTGCCAGTGTAGCATTAACTCACAAAATATATTTTGTTGTGGCTAGTTACTATAAATTTATAGTATTTTTGAAGTTTTCGTTTTATATATATGTTTGTATAAGGGTGTAATTGAATACTGTAGAGGGACTCGAGTTTTCTGGATTATTTTTTGTGTCTAGGAAATTGTGTGATTCATGATTCATGCCTTTATATTGGAAGCAGAATTCTTGCTAATGGAATATCATTCACTTAGACCTAAACCAGGTTAAAAAACTTTCTGCATGCTATAGAAATGTCTGATCTTGATAATACAGTTATGAAAGTGATTTAGGACACATCATTCCCTAAATGTCTTCAGCATAATGTCTTGAGAAAAAAACAAATTGTAATTACAATAAAAGTTACTTGTAATGGTATTGGTAGCTTCGTGTAGCTAACCATGTATTGTTAATTTTTTAGGCCTTTGGATTTCGACAGACTTTCCAGATATAACTAGAGCAGGACAGAGAGAAGTATTTTCTTGTGACAAATGTACGAAAGTATTCAAAGCAAAAGAAAACCTGAGGCAGCATAGGGAATTCCACGATAGGATTAATCATGCGTGTCCACGCTGTCATCGTAACTTTTCATACAAAAGAAATCTGTGGTATCACATGAAACATGTCTGTAAATACCGAGGATTTGAAGACTGAAAATCTGTGATATCACATGAAGCATGAGGACTTGAAGATTGAAAACATGGAATGAAAATCTGTGGTATCACATGAAGGACTGAAAGTGTGTAATGAACATGAGTTAAATGATAAATGCTATGCATTTCTATAACATAAAATATTTCTGATCAAGGAATAATTATCTTAAAAAGTAAGAAAAAATCCTCGTCTGTCTTGGTTACATATGTGAAAGCGTAAGATTTTTCAAGAAATTTATACCTTAAGTTTTTAAAACAATACTGAACATGCACAAAAGATGAATCAAGTTGAATGATTGTACTGAAATAAAACCTTTTTTTTTGTTTTTTACAGTGTAAATATAGTGAATGTGTGCATTATACAAGAAATTCAACTTCATTTAGCTTAAGTTTTTTTTTTTGTCATATTCATTTGACACAATTGAAAGAGATTATTTGATGAAGGCTATGATACAATTGTTACATTTGTATGTACAGTTTTGAAAACTCAGTTTGAATATATAAATATGTTGATTCATAACAAATTTTACTTTTTAAAACATGAGATAGACTACACTTTTCAAGACTTTGACTGCGGCTGCTTTAAACACGTGCGGAATTTTTGCCAGACGTAAACTGTATACAGCACACTCGCATTCAACTGCCGAAGGCCGACTGTACCCTATATGGCAAATCAGCAGTCAGTGGGTTAAATATTCTTAGTCATTTGAGTGAAATATATATTCCAAGTTGGCTGGTGTAACAGAGAAGTTCATGATTCCAGATTTCAACCAGTAAGTAAACTAGAAATTCCATTTTGGGCAAGAGCTGCTTCTGATGCTGTTAAGAGACTATGTAGGTAAGAACTCAACATGTAGTTTAGCTACTACCATAAGGTAACTCTCAAACTCTCTTATCTTGATGGTTTAGGTTATTCCACAGTGAATTATTAACCCAGAATCTAACTGTTTAACTTATTCAGTGGAAAAGTATTAACCCACATGATAGCTTTCAACTAGCTTGTTTAGCAGAAGACTATTAAACCACACAATAACTTTCAGCTTGACTGTTTAGGTTGTTCAACAGAATTGTTAGCTCATGTGATAACTCTTAACTCAGATCAAGTATTAAATGCTATTCCGAGGAAAATTATGAACGGAAATAAAAACTCGTAGCTCATCTGAATGGATTGTTCCAAGGAGAATTAGTAACGTACATGATAACAGACAGCTTGACTGTTTTGCTTGTTTGATAGAATTAGTAACCTTGACTGCTATGTTATTCACTAGAAAATTATTAACCCATATGATAACACAACTTGTCTGTTTAGGAAAGTGTGAACATTAGTTGCTAACTGTTTAGGTTGTGTTAAGAGGAACCCAGGGATGTTATCAGAAGTTAAAAGTACCTGCCTTAGTGAAATCTTCATTATAGTAGCCATGTATTAGTGTAATTGATCTAAAGCATTACATCTTTAATGTTTTATTTACACCTGAACTATTATATTAGGTGATTATTTAAAACTGTTTTTATGATAGTTGCAAGAGATTAATAGATGCTTCTTACTTTAAAGTTTTTTGTTGTTGTTTTTAAATTGAATGACATTAAATTACTGGTAATAGAGGTTAATATTACTTGTTGCACAATAACTAGACCCTCATGTTCAATCTCGAGGTTAATGTTAACAGTAATTAGACCTGCTTGTTCTGTTACTTAATCTATTCAAACACAGGATGAGTTTAACAATTAGACCAACTTGTTCCAATAATCAACATATTAAAACACAGGATGAGTTTAATAACTAGACCCACTTGTTCCAATAATCAACATATTAAAACACAGAATGAATGTAATAACTAGACCAACTTGTTCCAATAATAAGCATGTTAAAACAGGATGAGTTTAACAACTAGACCAACTTGTTCCAATAATCAACATATTAAAACACAGGATGAATGTAATAACTAGACCAACTTGTTCCAATAATCAGCATGTTAAAACAGGATGAGTTTAACAACTAGACCAACTTGTTCCAATAATTAACAGGTTAAAAAACAGGATGAGTTCAACAATTAGATCTGCTTGTTCCAATAATCAACAGGTTAAAACACAGGATGAGTTTAACAACTAGACCAACTTGTTCCAATAATCAACAGGTTGAAACACAGGATGAGTTTAACAACTAGGCCTGCTTGTTCAGATACTCCACATATTTAAACAGAGGATGATCATTAAAAATAGCTAGACTCGCCTGTTCCAACTCTGAATGTTCAAACATAGGGAGATTTGAATAACTAAGACTTTCCTGTTCCAAAACTCGTTATGTTCAAATGGGATGAGAGCATTATTATCCTTGGTCGAGTAAACAAATTTTTAAATAAGAATTGATATGCATTAACTAATAAAAAAAATATATTTCAAAAGTTTGTATCTTTAAGCATTTTCCAAAATTTGTTATTCACTGACAATAATATTGAGAATAGAATCCTGTTTTGAAATTAAGCTGAAATTATTTGAAATCAACAGCCATTATTTCACTTCATGCAAGTGTAACATGAAATTACTACAGAGGTTTAACTTTTTATTATCAGTACAAAATTTTGTAATGTTTTGCAAAGAATAGATGTTGCATTGTGACGGGTGTTTACTCTTATTTACTGGGTTATATTTATGTGGGGTCACAGAAAGCCCTATTTTAATAGCAAACTACAGTTTTTGAAAAAAGGTTATATAATTGCATTCATAGCTCCCATTAAATTAATAAGAGTACCAAAAAAATCTCAGTGCTGTAACAAATAATAAAATTAATTTGAAGCTTTCCAGGATGTTATTTACAGATGGGATGTTTATTATCTGTATTTGTGGTTTATGGCAAATTACAACCATTCAACAATGCAGTATCTTCACAGTTGACTTATTTTAAGATGCAACTAAAGAACATATCAAAGAAAAAAACCTTCATTTTTCTCCAATGAACAAAAATCTCATACAACTTAGAGTTTAGGACAACTACAAAACTCGAAACCATAACCCAAGTAGTCTGGACCAAGACCTCATCTGCATATTGAAGGCTACAGTGTATGAAAGTGAACCCTTTAACTCGCGAGGCATTGTAATGAAGCTGGGCATATATCCTGAAAAATAATAAACAAGGATCTTACCATTAATAAAACAATAAAAAAGTTTAGAGAGGCTCACAAGCTTCTAGCCACATTTCAAGTATGGCTGTTTTCATGAAAACAGATTATGTAAGAAACTGGAAACACTACAGTTCCATTTGACTGCATACATGTAAAGTCCTCTGATGTAGTTTCATTAGATTTTGATGCCAGTTGAGAATGCATGGAAAATTTGTCAAGATGTATGATCTAAGATTGACCTGGCTGTTTATCGCTTGAGTTTGTTGCAGTTGAAGTTCCTATGTCAGACATTAGTGCTTAACTACGTCCATCAGACTGAGCAAGATCGACTGTGAAGCAAGTTGTTTCAAGGATAGCATGACACAAAAAATGTCATCCTTGTAAGGTGTGATTAACTTCAGTATACTCTCCAACTTAAGTATTTAGAAGTAAGAATACATTAAGATTGTACACTAAACGTGGAATTTGATTTAGCCTAATGAGTTGCTCATCCCATGCTGTAACATATACACACAGATGATGTTAAAGGGTCTTCTGTAGACATCAATATTACTCTTAATTACCAAACCATTAGTTCTCACTTCTACATACTGATATATGATGTGTCAGGAACCAAGGCTTTTTCTTTTCCAGGCAGTAAACTGATGGTAAGTAGTCATCAAACAAACATGTTTTGTGTCATAAACCCTTTTTTTTTATCTCATGAGACCACTTTTTTTTTATATCTGAAAGGCCAAGGTTAACAGTTGGAAGTTATAACTTGTGTTACTGGATTCAAAGGAAGTGGGTCATTTTAAGTTGTTTCAATAAACAAAATCCCTAAGCCTTGAATGGTTGAGAGATAAGTCAACATGTTTATATGATTATTGAATTTTATGATCATTATTTATGATGATAATAAATTACTTGAAACTTTTATTACTTTATTTAAATATGCATTTCTTTAAATAATTTTATTTAGTGCACATTAATTAACTAAGCTAACTATATTTTCAGGTAAACACTAAGTCTCTTCTGATTGTGTGAAGACTTAGAAGAGAAAGAAAGGACCAGGTTCACTTGAACAGTGGTTCTGTGCTGGTTGTGTGAAGACTTAGAAAAGGAAAGAAAGGACCAGGTTCACTTGAACAATGGTTGTGTGAATACTTAGAAAAGGAAAGAAAGGACCAGGTTCACTTGAACAATGGTTCTGTGCTGGTTGTGTGAAGAATTAGAAAAAGAACGAAAGGACCAGGTTCACTTGAACAGTGGTTCTGTGCTGGTTGTGTGAAGATTAGAAAAGGAAAGAAAAGACCAGGTTCACTTGAACAATGGTTGTGTGAAGACTTAGAAAAAGAAAGAAAGGACCAGGTTCACTTGAACAATGGTTCTGTGCTGGTTGTGTGAAGACTTAGAAAAGGAAAGAAAGGACCAGGTTCACTTGAACAATGGTTCTGTGCTGGTTGTGTGAAGACTTAGAAAAGGAAAGAAAGGACCAGGTTCACTTGAACAATGGTTCTGTGCTGGTTGTGTGAAGAATTAGAAAAAGAAAGAAAGGACCAGGTTCACTTGAACAGTGGTTCTGTGCTGGTTGTGTGAAGACTTAGAAAAGGAAAGAAAGGACTAGGTTTGTGTGAATAGTGGTTCTCTGTTGGTTATAAATAGAGCAATAAATATGAAGATATTATGTCAATGGATCTGAATATGTTTTCTCAGTAAGACAAATTGTGCGTTAGACACCTTACACTTTTTTTGAAACAATTTTCTGGAGAGAATGTTACTTCTCAAAACTTAGTTTAGAAGAACACGTATAAACAACTTTTAAATAATTTATAGTGCCATTAACTTCTATAAAGCTTTTGTTTTGATGGAAATTTAACCATGGTTAGTCACTAGGTGCCCACTAGTAAAATATGAATTTTTTATCCCCCCTCCCCCCATCGTAAGATTCTATCTGTTTGGAAACAACAGTAAGAGGAAAGTGTCAATGGTTTTGGATACAAAAAACTAATGTTACAAGCATTTTAAGTTTAACAAATAAATAAATAATTAGCAATAACATTCCAATATTTTTGAATCGATTCGTTATAAAATCGTGATAGCTGAAATAACAACTGTTGATAATAATGTGGCGGATTTAGTAAGTAATCTTTTCATTTTCAGGAAGCGAGGAAACTTTAGCACGTGACCAGTTGCCTGCTACATTTATTCAAGAGTTAAACAGTCTTATGCACTATATCAACCCCATGAAAACGAAATTCAAGACTAGAAATTGTCAATCTCCGATTAAATTTAGATCAAATCTCTTTCGTCTTCAGCGATAGTTCTGCCCTCTGTTGGTTTGAATTTCAGTCGCCATTGATTCAACTGATTCAGAACGTATACAGTTGTGTATCTTGTATAAAAAATAATTACTCTTGAAATAATTAATATGGTAACTTAGAAGTGTGGTAATGTAGTTTGTTACTTGATTTGAATAAATTATATCGATATAAATCCACTCGATAAATTAAATTCAGATGTTCAAATACGTTCGTTAAGACTCAGTTTTATTTTTTCAATATAGCTTACCTTTGCTGTAAATAAGTATTTCACTTGCCTATCTTCTGTATTCATTATAACCTTTTTTATTTTATGATAATGAACACGAACTTTCTCATTGGTCTACTTTCTGTTTTAGATTTTATAGTATTGTATATCATTTTAAATTATTCACAACGTTAATTATTGCAATTATGTTAATAATAGATTTGTTTCTGGTGAATGTTTTAATTATACAAGTTCATACGCATACACGATTAGACCATGAATAAATATAGTGATCGAAAACCTGAAATTGTTCGTGTTATATGTAGTCGTAAACATTTACTTGCATATGTTTAAAGTACGTTTATTTAAAACTTTGCTGAATTGATGGAGAAGTCACGTTCAAAGAATCCGTAATATAACACTGCACTAATATTTTCACTTTGATTGTGCTTAATTTGTTTTTTGACAGCTGTATGTGTTATTAAATAAAATGCCACAACAAAACTAATATTCATTAGATGCTTTTGAAACAATGTAAGAAACGTGACATACTTGTATTACTACATCTGTGCTTTTATCTCCACTATAATAAATATCACGTGACTAGGTATGTAAAGCTACTACTTTACGTATACAAGTCGGAAGGTTTTAGTTTGTTAATAGTTATAGCACTTTACATTCTGCTTTTGGCAGATAGGTTTAATGTGCGTCTGTAGAAACTAATATTTCTCGGGCTGTTTCTAAATCTTAATATTTAGGAAGCAGATAAACAAAAACACCCCTCGCCAGCTCTTGAACTACTTTAATTGCATAGTGGGATTTGACCGTTAATTATATAACATATTCATAGACTCAAAACGTGGAGCTCTTTTCTTTCGGTAATGGGACGCGAACCTTGGACCCTGATAATCACAGTCCGCACAAGCTTCAACTAGGCCACACTCGGATCCCAAAAATAGTGATCTATGTGTGTATACATATCAAAATAATTGTTTATGGTTCAGAAGTCTATTATTCAAGCATGTATAAATTGAAATTATTTATTTATAACATTGCTGGCTTCTGTTTTACAGCGACGTTCAAACCTAGGATTATTATGAAAGTACATCAGGCGAAATCTCTCTCCACGTTTATTACGAAGCACGTTAATTGTAAGCGTATTACAAAATGGCCACGCAAAGCTACACAAGGGCTATCTATCAACGCTAGTTGTCCCTACGTTTAAGCCTACTGAGTGAATATCCAAATAATAATAAACTCGATTGTTATGGTGTGAACGCCTTTTACAAGCTGGTGAAGCATCATTATAATAAATTGTACTTGTCATAAGTGTTAAATAATACAACAGGTCTAATACTAATGTCTGATAACTATTATTATTAATTATAATCATGTTTTTAGCTTGGAAAATGCGATCACACTATAGCAATTGTTGTTATAACATAGGGCAAATATAAATAACCGACGACTACTACTATGTTTGTTTTGTCTGACTTGGCCCGATGATCTCTGGAATGAGCGAAACGCGTCGTCGTCGGCAATAGGTGTAGTTGAAATACTGTTATTATTATACACTACTAATTCTTGAAAACCCCGAAGGGATTAGATAATGAATGAAATGTTAAAAATGTAATATACCCTAATACCAATATCTTACACGTATAATTAGTAATAAACAATAAATACAATTTTGAACAAACCACACAAGTATTCTGCACCCTAGTCGTAAAGTGATAAGTTATTTTTTCTTAAACTATATATCGCCTGATTTAATGATGAAGAAGCACACTTAATAATTGAAATATGAAAACCGATTAGTGCCACGCGTATTTAGGCCTAAGTGTGAAACTGCTGAAGATCTCTGACGTATGATAAACTAATTGTATTAATAAAAAAAAATTTAACTGCAGAAAGCTGAATATATTCTTCCAGTTATTTATTGTTATTATTATTTTTTATATTTATACATCTGAATATTGTGGTGTTTCAGGTGGACTGTGGTCTCCCCCAGCCAGTACTTACCCATGTGGCCAGTGTGGAAAGATGTTTAGTACTTTGAAGTACCTCAGGCAGCACGAACACTGCCACAACAACAAAGTCTACAGGTGTCCCTACTGTTTTCTGGTTATCAAATGGAAAAATTACGTGGACGTTCACGTAAAACGATACTGCCCCAACAAACCTAAAGATATATCGTAGAAATAATTGTTCGGCTCGTCTCTTTCAAAAGGGCGGGAAGTGTCGAAGTCTGAGCTGCTTTAAAGTTCTTTATCCTCATATACCAGTAGTTATATTTCTAGCAACTTTCAATCCCATAATTATCTAAAAATTAACGCTACAACCATTCCTTGTGTATTTACCTTAAGCTCGATCAGGAATAGTTTTTACTTTTCTACCATTCCAAGAGTATATAGATGGTTTAACTTACATCTGTAAATAATCCTTCGTTACAGGAGATGAAGACTCGGTTGTTTTTCAATTAATTAGGTTCTTTTCTCTTTCTTGAGTTCGTAAATGTTAAAATAACACGCGCATGAAATATAATAAGCTTTATTTGTGAACAGTTGTTCTTTACAATGTAAATTAGTATGTTATAACAAATATTGTATAAACAATATATTTTAGGTTCCAGTTTTATACTTTTACAAGTACACGCGAGTTTAAGTTTTGATGGAGTAACAAAGTTCCAACAACTGTATTTTTTTTATAATTTACACATTATGTAGAGTTTATTTCAAAAGATATCGAACGACTAGTGTAATTAATATGTATGTATGATCTGTATGTCTTTAATAAATCATTTTAAATTAAATAAATCTTAACCATCCGTCATTAAAGTGAAAATCTCGAGACATGGTCATGCTATTCTCGTTTACCCTTTATCATCGATCATACGATTACTAACGACAAGTGCTATACAACAGAAGTATGATGAACACAATCTAAGCATAATAATAAATACTTCGGTTAAAATTGCTATTTCTTGGATAAGAACGTGTTATTTTCGATGTAGGAACTAGCGCAAAAGTCAAGCGTAAATTGTACGTTACTTTTCAAATATTCTTAATGGCTGTTAGTAATTACTGATGTTATCATCTATATTACCACTTTTAACAGGTTATTATTACCTAGCTGAAAGTTTCTTGGTGTCTAAACATATTTATTACTACTATTATTAAATATATACCCCCCCCCCCTTTAACAAGCAATCTCTGACTCAACGACAAAAAATATGGCTGTTGGTAGGCGGTGGGGTATCCCATAAGATCCGGAAGCCTAAGAATGTGGTACGCTAGTGTGCATGATCCAGATATCTTTTCATTAATCCGAGTAGTCAATATCAACCTATTTCGCTCAATCTAGAACTCATCAGGCCAGCTGGGACACAATAAACACAGTATTGGCTAGCACACTATAGTTATATAAGCCACAGGTTGAGAGGTCAATCACAGTACTTTATCTTATGATGGTTGATAGCATATCAGGGAAAGAAGATCCAGTCTGGCTATCTGGCAGATACACCAACCTACAACTCAAAATGGTCCAGCTTGAAGCCGGTTAGGTTGAAACAGCTGCAGGATCCAAACATGAAAAGCAAGCTTCATCCCCTACTTTCCAAACTTACAATAAATTTTACATTAAAGTACCGACGTGGTATTTTGAGTTTAGTGGTTAAGGTTGTTATTTCGTGTGCAGCCTGAGTGACTATGAGATTAGCAACTGAAAGGATATGATGATCTTTTATCTTCTGAGTACCCTACTGGAGGGATGAAGTACTCCTGTGCTCAAGATTTGCTAGGTCACAGCAGCTAGGAAAGTTGTGGTTAATAGATGTAGTCCCAGAACACTGACGTTTGTTACAACTGCAGATAATTATTAGGAAATCCAAGGTATGAGAGCTTTTCTAGGAATGTTTCAGTGGACATTTGTAGATGGTTATTTGTGAGACTCCTTTCAGTGGACATTTGTAGATGGTTATTTGTGAGACTCCTTTCAGTGGACATTTGTAGATGGTTATTTGCGAGATTCCTTTCAGTGGACATTTGTAGATGGTTATTTGCGAGATTCCTTTCAGTGGACATTTGTAGATGTTTATATGTGAGACTCCTTTCAGTGGACATTTGTAGATGGTTATTTGTGAGACTCCTTTCCGTGGACATTTGTAGATGGTTATTTGTGAGACTCCTTTCAGTGGACATTTGTACATGGTTATTTGCGAGATTCCTTTCAGTGGACATTTGTAGATGTTTATATGTGAGACTCCTTTCAGTGGACATTTGTAGATGGTTATATGCGAGATTCCTTTCAGTGGACATTTGTAGATGTTTATATGCGAGATTCCTTTCAGTGGACATTTGTAGATGTTTATATGTGAGACTCCTTTCAGTGGACATTTGTAGATGGTTATTTGTGAGACTCCTTGTGTGTACGTTCCATTTAGCTTGTATTTAGATGCAGTACCATACCTATATATACTGTACTTATGAACCTTGACACTGGATGCATAAATTACACTGAAGTTAAAACTTGCGGACTCGGAACTGGTAATTTTTAAAGGTCTAAAGATCAGTGATACTGATACGCTCACTTCTGGAGGGTATGTCAGTTAAATTTTTTCAAGGCTTTAGTATAAACAATTATTGTGTAAGGGAAAGTGAAACTCTTGATGTGCAAATGTTATGGTTATAAATTATTTCAAAATTACAAGAAAATATAACTATTCACGTAATTATTCAAAAGTTTAGTACAGTTTGTTTTGAATGTTCCACATCGAAAAGCTGTGAACTATGTTAAATCCTGTTCATTTATGGTAAGAACAACTGCAGGTGTGTCTTACCTCTGTACATGGTCAGTATACTAGATAAGTTATTACTTTTTAAATCTGGTGTGCATGTCATATACTACAGAGATAGAGATGTTGGATACTCTGGTTTCCATTTTTAAAATAATGAATAGTCTCCTGACAGTTGACATTTTGGGAAGTCCTGACAGAGCTTGAATGATGTTACAAGCGAAACTAATTCATATTCTGAACAGTCTGTGTTGTTGGTTTATAACAGTTGACCTTAGAGTTGAATGTTACTACACCAGAGGAACCAACTATACAGAGAAGGAATATCTTTGTACAAAAGATAATCAAATGCCTCATTTTATTTGATTAAGTACTTCTTGTTACAATGGTCTTATTTAAGTGACCAGCTGATTCAGTTTTTAATACAACACAATGTCTATGAGAAGACAAGGAACAACATCAATTAACAAACAATTAAATACCAAGATGAGAAAGTTAATTGAACAATTTGACTTAAAACTATAGCCATTTCATGTTTACAAGACTATTGGTTAGTATTTACTTGACCAAAAAATACATATGAAAATACTATTTTAATATCCCACATAAAATTTAAACAAGCTATGTTACAATAACTACCAATGAGTTAAGTACAGAGCAGAAACAAGAGTGTTTTATACACTGCAATTAAATTTAAAAGAAGTATTTATGTAACACAACTTGAGGTTTCTTACTGTAGGTCATGGGCAAGTTTTCTGTGTCTCTTTAGAGAATCTCTCCTCGAGTAACACTTGCCACAGGCATCACAATGGAGTGTCTCACGGTTAGAAAAATGTTGCCACATATGCTGAGCTAGATTTCGCTGGTTGAGGAAGTTTCGGTGACAAACTTTACACTTAACTTCAGAACTGTATGCTCCACTTCTTTTCTTCAGTGTCATCCACTTCAGTCGTAGGTTACTGACGAAGCCATCTACACAAAATATAATAAATACAAGTGTAATAAAATGAATTAAAATACATTGCTGAGAATATTTAAAGGAGTAAAAACTATAATATATGCATGCATGTATACAGTAATTTCACTTTTAATCCATACAAAAAAAAAAGAGGAACATTATTTTTCCTTTGAAACTGTTGGTTACTTTATTTTTTTTAGCAAAAAAAAAGTAAGGAAACTTGAATATTATGAAGGTATCATTTTTACATGATGTCTGAATAACTTTTTACCACCTCCATACAATTCCATTGTCCAATGAAAATGTTTCAAAGTATTATTGTATCTCTAGTGCATATTTATGTTACACTTCCAAGCTCTGATAACATGTATTATTTTTAAAAGATTATTTGAATTAAAAAAGTATTGTAGATTTATTTGATAAATCTAACACAGTAGGATTATTAGGGCCAGTGAAAATTCTGGAACATTCTTTTTTTTAAACAATAATAAATATACCATTAAATATAAACACGAGAAACTATGCATATTCACAAAAACTGAAAATTTTTTCACGGTGCATTCTGGGAAAACTTTAAGGACAAGCTCGTTCTTGCACAAGAACCAAATAAATGTGTGTAAATCTTGTGATTATCAAATTTTACTTTTGAAACCTCTTTGCCCATAAATATGGCTTTTGCAGCACAGTATATAAATATAACTGATACAAAAATCTTCTATTACCAATCTCTGGAAGCATAAACAAACTCACAGTTTTTCAACACTGGGTATCTGCCACATGTATTCAGTATACACTAAAATGATCACCAAACATTATGACTTCGGTAAAAAAAAAACTATAGTTTATTTGGATACCGTTACTTAATAGCATGATTTGCAATTTGTAACTGAAGATGTAAAATAATAACAGTGACAGCTTACTATTTTGTATTTTCTCTATCTAGTAACTTAACGAGTACAACAGACTCATAATTAGATGTAGTTCACATGCCATTAATGCCTGAAATACTGTTAATACACTCAATCAGGCAAGGGTTAGATGTACACACTCAGTCTGAGTTGTTACATCTACAGAACTTGTTTATTTTTACTGAGTTTGGCCTGATCTCAGATTACAAAATATTAGGCTAAAACAGAAATCAATCTTCAACTTCTAGGTCACAAACATAACACTTCATACATGGTCTTTAGGTTATTAATCATTCTCCAACAAATGTGTTGAAATGTGGTCTTGCAAAAAATACTTGTGTGTGTGTGTGTGTGCATACACACACACACACATATATATATATACATACCTAATGTACAATGAATTTCTCAGACTAATATGCAAAGTAACATCATTACCATATCAATAAAAAAACTGTCACAAATACACTTTTAGGCCAAAAAAAACACAGCTAATTTAAATATATTACAAAAACTACAACAAAAAACAGGGCTTGTGTTGGTATAGTTTTATCCAATACAATGTTTAGGAACTTATGCTGTTTCATAGACCCAAGTCTTTCCATTGTGCAGTTATACACATGTAATTATTTCTAATTTCATAATGGACTATCTACCACTGTGGCTACATGTTGCCAGTTCCATGAGCATTTTCTCTGTGTTTTCTCATGTTGTTCCTCCTGGAATATGACTTGCCACAAATTTCACAGTAGTATCTTTCTGGTTCAAAACCTGGCTACATGTTGCCAGTTCCATGAGCATTTTTTCCATGTTTTCTCATGTTGTTCCTCCTGGAATATGACTTGTCACAAATTTCACAGTGGTATCTTTCTGGTTCAAAACCTGGCTACATGTTGCCAGTTCCATGAGCATCTTCTTTGTGTTTTCTCATGTTGTTCCTCCTGGAATATGACTTGTCACATATTTCACAGTGGTATCTTTCTGGTTCAAAACCTGGCTACATGTTGCCAGTTCCATGAGCATCTTCTTTGTGTTTTCTCATGTTGTTCCTCCTGGAATATGACTTGTCACATATTTCACAGTGGTATCTTTCTGGTTCAAAACCTGGCTATTTGTTGCCAGTTCCATGAGCATTTTTTCCATGTTTTCTCATGTTGTTCCTCCTGGAATATGGCTTGCCACATATATCACAGTGGTATCTTTCTGGTCAAACTCATGGATCTTCATGTGCCGAAACAATGTTCCTCCATGATAGAAAGTCTTCTGACAGTAAGGACATGTGTTGCGACGGCGATCTGCCCAACTTGGTTGACCCTGACGATACGACCGAAACCGACGCAACACTAGGTCACCATCTGAAAACAAACGTGACGACAAATTATTTCTTTACTTGAAATCTACAGTTGGCGCTTGTGTTCTACAGAAACAGAACATTTCTAATGAAAATTATTCCAAAATAATCTATTTTCTACATTATTCTACTGAGCACTATTTCCAAGATAATGTTTGATGTAACTTCTCAAATAAATAATATTCTGATAATAGTACAAACAAAATACAGCATCAGTGACATTCGAGAAGCTCTTAAAAAAAACAATGCATCTAAGTATCTTAAGTCAATGAAATGTTGTCAGCATCTTACTGATGTGTTGGCCAACTCTGAGGAAGGCTACGCAAGTGATGTTCAATAGCACGTGTATGATCCAGAAAATGTGTCATATTTTAGTCACTCACTTGAATAACGTATTTTTTCCATCTGAAATATTACATAAAAGTTACAGGGAAAAAAAAACTGATCCAATACAAATCATTACAAGCTGAAACCGTTGTGTTCCTGTACTTAATGTATCACAGTACACACTGGAGTGTAAACATGTTTAGTTAAAATTAAAAGAGTAACTTGAGCATCCAGAAAAGTTATTTTCTATATTAATTGTGTTCCTGTACTGAAGTACATGAAAAACTGAACTTTACAGCTGGTATTCTACACTTAACTAAACACTTGAGAAACAACTGCTATACAATTATAAATATTATTTCTGTTTGTAATGACTTTTTACCTACTGTCATATTTTCTTTTTCACTGTGGCACTCTCTTAAGTATATGCACTCAGGAACTTGTCTCTTTCTATGGAAATACATTTCCACACAATCTGCCACAATAACAGTCCACACTTCTCGTTCTATGATCTACAGCCCACTTTAGAAATTACAAGAGTACCACAATACTTTCAAAATGATGCAATCAATAAGTACACCTGGTTAACTAAAAAAAACTTTCTACACAAATTTCAAGCACAATGTTTTTACTTGAACATCCACATCATGTTTTAATGGACATGAAACTTAGTCTAATGGTTAAAAACATATGCTGTAGATACACAGCTACCAAATTTAAAGCAAAGCCACTAACTTATGTATATAAATTTTGACAAATTTCATATATATATTTAATAAATAACACAGAATGCTTTATTTGGATACACAATTCCAAAAAGCTTTTTAAATAATATACACTGTTAACAAATAGAATTACTTTTTACGTGTATGACATCTCATTACAGAACAGAGGCTTTATAAATATCTAAATTGTTTTTTAAGGTTCAATACCATTTAGTTTTAACCAAAAAGATATTTTATGTAATATGACATACAGCTAATTACAGATAGACAAATATATAGGGTGGGGGAATCAGAAAGATAAGAAGGTAGGTAGGCGAAAAGTTCGTAGAATATTAATGATAAGTAAACAAAACATTTAAGTGTGTGGGTAGGCAAGTACAAAGATATGGGTAAATAGACAGATAAAAAAAATAGCTTGGTGTGTTTCAGATATTCACACAAAGCTACACAAACATCTTGAATTCACAGTCCAGCACACTACACCACTTCCATGTGTAGATATTAAATAAATAACTTAATTCAGTTTAAGGAGTATTTTTCACTTAACTGAATTAAGATTTCCTCACAAATATGGCAGTAGTAAAAATGAAATGCAGGTGCGTGTAGACGAGTCACCCGAACGAATAAACAGCGTAGCGTACCACAATAGCAGAAGATTAGCCAGTAAATACACCAATCACGCACTTTGATATTTTCCCACATACACCAAAACTGTCGCTATACTAAACTTTCGTTCTGTTTCCTTTTTTTTAAGAAGAATCGTCAACAACTTTATTTATACGAAAAAACTTTATTTAAATTTCGTGAACACAAATTAGGTTATTGTTACACAAATAGTTTTGGCAAACAAACGAGTGTTTAAACACAAACATTACAATGAGTTTAATCTCGGAAGTTCCAATTTTTATGGACCCCACCACCATTTTAAATAGATTCTCAAACTATTTATGCACCAAAAACATAAAAATTACGAATCAGTAATATGAGGATTAAATGCAAATATTATCAAGTCTATCACCACAAAATACAAACACATATATATAACTTATATCCTAAAACCTTGCAATTCCTCCTTAAACATTAAAGATGTTACTGAAGTAACATTATTTGTTATTTTCCAATTCAATTTCAGTTGTTAAAACACATGAAAATCATCTTATGTAAAAAAGATGTCGTTGAAACATGATACCAATGTTTCTCGATTACAAAATCTTTGTACAACAACGTCACAGAATTATAAAAAAAAAAGAAACCAAGACATACAATCAGGTAAAGCTTAATTTAGCTTCAAATATACTTATAACACATGCTGCTAATCAGTGAAACAAGCCTACAAAAGACATGGATTTCATTGTGTTAAAATAGAGTTAAACAGTTAAGAAGTAAAACCAATTGTAAAATATGAACCGAGTTTACACAAACTAATGAAAATAATAACCCCCCCCACTCCAATATTTTTCTGAAACACTAAAGTTGAACAAACAAAAGATAGCTTTACAGGATTCAGTAAAAGCAATACCTTAATTCAAGAATGAAAATAAAAGAAGGAAACAAATTTGTTCAGTATTAAACAATGAAATCCTATTCATTGTGTTTATTAACACAACCCTTCAACGTACATGTCTTTTAGTTTAAAAAAATTATAACAATGTTTGTCTCAGTTGTTTTAACAAAACAGCCTCTATCCTGTTAGTTAGAGTTCTGCATTGCTTACAAGAAATTTACTTTTGTGTGATTACTCAGTGAAACAGGTTACATAGTAAACCATACAACCAAGTAGAGACTGAATGGCTGATGAAGCATTCGGTTGGTGAGCACCAGAGCCAAGTAAGAGCTGAACACAGATTGTCCAACTTAAAATTTTCTTTCAAAAAACAAATCAGGCTTTATGAAGCCTGTGTTGATGCGGCAAACAACGCAAAATACTATACCCTTTCATAATTCCTAACTTTAGAAAACATGTTTATGTTTTCATACTCAGTCAGGAGAAGTGTGTGTGTGTATATCCTTAGTTAAATCTTAAATATAACATGTAACAAAAAATGTCTACACATGAAGGAAACAAAACAAATTCAAGATTAAATGTTAAGTACTGTGTGTAATAGATTTTAATATACCAATACTATTTCTTGGATCTACTACTAATGGGTTAAACATTGTTAATTTACATTTTTCTAAGCTAATAATTAATAAAAATTACACACTTGCTTGTATAATAAAAAATCTTGAGAAGTTAAAAAGTACTGGTAGATAATTGTCACCAAGGTATTGTAAGAAAACACTGTTATCTTGAAAAAACCATACCACCTTTAGCATCTAGTCATTGGTATGACACGTGAAATCCTCTTTAATGTTTGTTGACAGGCTCAACATCGTGGGTTCCACTTTTCGATTTCCTCTAGCAGTTAACTGTACGTGACGGGCACGCATGTGACGAGCAAGGGACTTGCTGCCCCGGAATGACCTAGAGCAGATAGTACAAACTGGGGACTCTCCGTTAGGAGGGTGGCGGGTTCTCATATGACGTAGCAGATGATCCTTTCGGCTAATTACTGTGTAACACAAGTGGCACACAAATCCTTGAGGCTGAGATAGATGAAGTTGTCTGTGAAAAGAGTACTCCTGGTAGGACGGGATACTGTAGTGACAAATATCACATTCGAAGGCATGTTCTTCCTTTTGGTCTAAATAAAAAAGGATAAATTATTATGATATTAATAAGTTTACCTGATTATTTCCTGTTTTATTGACCCAAGTATTTAATTATAAATTGAATTTATGTTAAACAGTGGTTCTTGCTAAACAACATTATGCATCAGAAGAAACACAATAACATAACATGAAGTAAAAACATCCACAAGTTAGACACATTTTAAAATTAATTATGATTTAAGTCAGTATCAAATAAATAAATTACACCTGTTGTTCATCTTTAAAACCCTTCAAGTAATTACACTCAAACAGAGGTCAAGTTACGTTTTTGTGCCTTTAGCAACATTAGAGAAATTAAATCATCACAGTTAAACATATAATAATTAAAGAATGATGATGACATCTAGTAATATAACTTTTAATGTGTTTCAAGAAATATTATATAACAACTTCTAGAAGTCCCAGAAAATTAATTTGTTTATTCTGTTTTATGAGAATTAGATAAAAGAAACTACGGTACAGATGTGAATAATACAAGACACAAGTGTAAGCAATCTTTCGGAGCTGCTATTACAAGACACAAGTGTAAGCAATCTTTCAGAGCTGCTGTTGGTTTCAGTTTCACCCCTGCAACTACTCGCAAAAAAAGATACAGAGAATATGTTTACTGTTCTGTTAACTTTTGTTTGTGTTCATATACATTTCTAACTTGTTGGTATTAACCAATATTTGGATTATTTCAGATATTTTATATAAACAAGACTGAATAATATACAGTACAAACAATGTTTATTTACAACTTGTTATCATACTCATAAATCAATTTTGTGTTGCACTAGACTACCAGGTTGTTGCTAAGGCCTTGCTTGTTCCAATCCATTTCTGTTTAACCACACTGAAAAGGTTGTAGCTAGTTACAGAATTGAATAAAACAAAGACACTTGTAGTTTTACAAACATTTCATTTACATTAGGTCATATATATTTGTAAAATGTATAGTTTTCTTCACTTCTGTATTTATGGAGTTTTACCAACAACTACCAATTTTTTTCCAGTGGTAATTAGAGCTAGTATTAAGGCTTTTTTATTAATTGGATATTTTTCCTTTAATTAGAACTGCAGACATTAGCTAACAGAGGTCGCCGATTGCACCGAAACATAAAAACTATGATAAACTGTTCAAGGAATGAGTCCTTTTAACCCAATGTAACTCATGTTCATTTGCAATTAGCCAAGGAACTACATAGAATGTACCCACAGCTTACTGCTCACTGTGAGGTGGTATAACATACCAGCAACCAATTAAATCTTTGTTTTTCATATTGCTACTTCTTTAAATGTTATATTTATTTATATTTAATGTATTGTTGATATGTTTTCAAAATCATCTCTCAAACTTTAAAATTCAACTACTCATCCCACTCCTCCACACATGCTGATTTTCCTTCTCCTCTAGCACAATAACATTGCAATGTTTGTTAGCCACCAGTGAAGAAGTTGCAGTACAGTTGCATTTCTGCTAAAAGGGTAAAACTCTACAACCCATTAATGGTGTGATAACTTTTAAAATATATAATCAAGTTTAACCATACCATTTTTTAACTAATACATCAATTCAACACAACAACTAACAGTAATGAAGAACAATGTACTGGTGTTACTTCTTGCTAATATCAAACACACACACACACAGGTACACAAACTTATCAACATATTATCTGGAAAGCTCTCTCATTTTTGTAACCAAAACAATAAGACATAACTAGGAAATAATTGTATTTGCATGTATATAAAAAAACACAACAAAAAAACTCCTTGTAAACAGTGTCAGACTGGCATAGACTCAATGACTGCTCTCATTATCAGCTTGACACCTAGACTCAGTGACTGGTCTTACTGTAAGATTGACACCTAGAAACAATGACTGGTCTCACTGTAAGACTGGCATAGACTCAATGACTGCTCTCATTATCAGCTTGACACCTAGACTCAACGTCTGGTCTCACTATCAGCTTGACACCTTGACTCAACGTCTGGTCTCACTATCAGCTTGACACCTTGACTCAACAACTGGTCTTACTATCAGCTTGACACCTAGACTCAGTGATTGGTCTTATCATCAGCTTGACACCTAGACTCAGTGACTGGTCTTATCAGCTTGACACCTAGACTCAATGACTGGTCTTATCAGCTTGACACCTAGACTCAGTGACTGGTCTTACTGTAAGACTGACACCTAGAAACAATGACTGGTCTCACTGTAAGACTGACACCTAGACTCAATGACTGATTTTACTCCTAGTTTTACACCTAAACTCAAAGACTTCATTGTTTAATTCAATCCAGTTTAGGATTTCACTAATCCCATGTTGATTCCAAAATCTTGAGTATTTCTATAATCTACCAATCAATTGTTACATTTAATGTGCTAAAAACATCTCATCTGACAAACACGGCTATTTACATTCAATGCTTATTTATGTACACGCACACACATTGTGTATTAAAACCCATTTAAAATGTTTCTAGATTATAACTCAATGGAAAAACTATTTGTTTTTAGCATAATAAGCCCTCAAGCTTACCAATGAGCCACTGCAGAGCTCAATGGAATCACTTCCTTTCTTCTGTAACTAAATGTCAACAAATATAAACTTGAAATTAAAAAAAGGAAGACTTATTTTACAGCTACACTCTAAATTTTAATTTTGTGCGAGTCTAACACTACTAAAACATAAACACTAATTCACCCACTGTGAGCTTCACTAAATCTCAACATCAATTAAATAATTACACAAGTTTTTGTTTTTAAGATAGGTTATAGATAATACTATTTTTTGTGAAGTAACTCTGATGTAGTTAAAGAAAGTGACGAGAAACAACAAAAACAGATACATTACGTTTACTAGTCTGTTTCATCATGGAATACAATCACAGCGTAGCAAGTATATATTTTACTTGTGCCCTTTCGGTTTTGAATTTATTTGTTATTGATATTCTGAGCAGAATAGATACTGTAGCTTATTGAGGTGTAGGATTAATATTAACTTGTGATCAAAGCAAACCAACTATATGGATCATGACTAAAACTCAATCTGGTACTAACTATAGCTAATTAAATATAAAGAAAGAAAATACTGTAGCATCAGTTCGATGCCCTCATTGTTGGCATTATTTTCGGCCATCATTCCAATAACATCACAATGGAAAATATTCTTTATATTAAAAATATAATAATAACATATAAAAAATAATAAAGATCAGGCACAAATCAAAAGGACTGCCAAAGATATTGAGAAACAATATTTGTGTGTATATATGTATATACCCACTTTATACAAATAAACAAAAGAAGTGCTAAAGATGTAAAGAAAGTGTCATTTTCTGATAGTTTTTGTGTGTATATATGTATATACCCACATAATACAAATAAACAAAAGAAGTGCTAAAGATGTAAAGAAAGTGTCATTTTCTGATAGTTTTTGTGTGTATATATGTATATACCCACATAATACAAATAAACAAAAGAAGTGCTAAAGATGTAAAGAAAGTGTCATTTGCTGATAGTCTTTGTGGGTATATATGCGTGTACCCACATTATAGGTTATCAAATAAACAAAGGTGCTAAAGAAATTATCTTTTGTAAACCAAGAGCACATGGTTACACAGCCAGTAAGTATCCATCTTTCTGATCAATTCTCATATGTCTAAACAGACTTGTCTGCAGTTTGAACTCTATGACATATGATGCACAAACGTTTATCCCTCTTGAAGTATTTCCAGGTGCTATTTAAAATCTTTCTTGCTGTTATAGTACCAAAAATAAACAGTCAAATGAAAACCTACTAGATCCACTGTGTCTTTTTTCTCTAACTTTTTATCAGAAGGGCCTAAAAAATAAAACAGATGTATCAGAATAATATTGCACAAACATTTCTTTAGAAATAAAGTTAAGAAACTTATCGGCAAATTCTTAAGTTCATTAAAATAACCAAAATTATTGTAACTAATCTACTTAGACATAACACAAAAAAACATACAACTGTGATGAGACAGGTCCTTTCTCATTTCTTGCAGTACTTCGACTCTGGTAACTTTTCATTTTAAACTGTATATAATTCCTCCCTAAATAAATGCTGCACACATAACCATCTTATTGTAACTAATCTACTTAGACATAACACAAAAAAACATACAACTGTGATGAGACAGGTCCTTTCTCATTTCTTGCAGTACTTCGACTCTGGTAACTTTTCATTTTAAACTGTATATAATTCCTCCCTAAATAAATGCTGCACACATAACCATCAACATTCCAAATCAACTTGAAGGACAGTTTTCACAAAGATACCAAAACTGTCTCTTTACAAAGTTTTTTAAAAACAATAAAGTCAAAACTGACAGACTCTGAGACTTGTGCTCCTAAACTGATATAACTTTAAAACGTTCGCATAAGTAACGTTAATAGCTTTTTTTCATATTCCTTGATAAAGCCACTTGACTATTTTTATTCCTTGAAAACGATTTCTATACTCAGATAGTGAATAAAAGACGTACTTATAACAAGCACTCAACAATCTATTTAGTAAGTTTTTAATCCTTAGACAGTGGATAGAAGACATACCTTTATCGAGCACCCAACACACTATTGAGTAACTTTCAATCCTCAGATACTGAACAGAAGACATACTTTTAGCAAACACCTAACAAACTGCTAAGTAAACTTCATGAAGTCAACAAAGTGATTAGCTAATCAGTTTCATGAAGTGAGCAACAGTAATCACCTAGTCAGTTTCATGAAGTGTGCAACAGTAATTAGCTAATCGGTTTCATGAAGTGAGCAACAGTAATCACCTAGTCAGTTTCATGAAGTGTGCAACAGTAATTAGCTAATCGGTTTCATGAAGTGAGCAACAGTAATCACCTAGTCAGTTTCATGAAGTGTGCAACAGTAATCAGCTAATCAGTTTCATGAAGTGGGCAACAGTGATATGAAGTGATCAACAATGACCAGTTAACAGAAATTTTCTTGCCACTTACCTCAAAATGTTTGAAAAATCAATAATATTTCATATTTGTTAGTTAATAGATTTTGTAATATCTGGATGAAAAAATTATTTACAGTTGACAAATCTTGTGTTGATTACTGAAATTCAAAAGTTACACTATTTTCACATTTAGATCACTTGATAAGTGTGTCCAAAATTATGTTTCAAAATGTGATAAAATTTGATACACATTATTATACTTTTTAAAAACAAACTGAGAACAACAAGTTGATTCATCCAAAAGTATTTTAATTCTGAAAATCAATAATTATAAACAGTTTGCAGTGTCACAAACAAAGTTGAATAAGAAAATAAAACACACATAATAATAATCATTACCTTAACCAAATACTGTGAATACTAACTAGGCAAGACTGTAAAAACACATGGTGCAACAATTATTAAGCACAGTGCTACACATTATCATAACTAAACAGTGATGCTAAGGAAAACTGCAACAAACCACTGCACAATCATAAAAATCACGGATGAGAGCATCTGATAGAGGGGAAGAGAGAGAGAATCTAATATAAGCCTACCAATTCAATCTATCTTTGTCCACTTTCAGATTTCAAAAATATTTTATAACAAAAAATGAATAATCAGTATACATGATACTCCCTGGCCATTTATATGTTCTGCACACAGCATCATTTAGGAACATAAAATTAATCATAAAAACTACTACTTTGGCAAGTATCAAATGTAAAAAATAATTTTATTTTACAATGATGAAAATGGATAAAAACAACAACCTTGGAATGGTGTATTTGCTTCAGGTACATAAAACTAAAAGAAAGGGGGCCTGGAGCCACCAAGGACTTATAAGTCAGAGGGATGCAAGTGGTGAAAGAATGACTTTCGTGGAAATAATGGAAAACAGTGCACTTTGTTTGCACGTTGAGACATTCAAAACTTTCATAATTGCATGAACCTATATATAAATTATTTCCAAAATGTAACTCACAAAGATAATCATCAGACTTAGCAGTAATACACATGTGACGCTTCATCATGCTAAGACTGATAATCAACTAAATCAGTGGTAAGTAAAGTAAGTGGTAATCAGTAAAAAGTAACTACACTGGAGGACAGTCTCAGTGAGACACCAACGTTTATGTACTGTTGACTCACCCTCGATTGCAAGTGGAAGTACTACTGATTAACGAAGCCTCATTTTTACGAACACATCCAAGTCGGAAAGCAAGCGAGGAATTATTGCCTTATACATCTTTGTAGCTACTGGTTGTCACTGTGTTGAATAATCACTGAAACAAATTGCATCTTTTGAATTACATTTTATTGATATAAACCGTACCTAAGGTTTTCTTAGCTGATGATATTCATCAGGGTCATGCCACTGGTTGAAAGGTCTGACTCAAAGTACATGGCATAAAAGGTTAACTTGTATCTTCCTTTACTGGCCTGGCACAGGCTTTTAATTAGAAGTGTGTATAACGGCAGAGTATTTCAACTTTACCATATTTATTGTATGATGTTGCATTTCATTCGTGCCAAAGATCTTCGGACTGGCTGGGCTACAACATACAGTGTTGTAAGGTATATACACTGAGTGGTCACAAGTAAATAGACACCTCATTTTTGTCA